>NW_012107585.1:4700878-4712598 GCF_000951045.1 Mandrillus leucophaeus
GCTTGTCTGTAAAGGATTTTATTTCTCCTTCACTTATGAAGCTTCGTTTAGCTAGATGTGAAATTCTGGTTTGAAAATTCTTTTCTTTAAGAATGTTGAATATTGGCCCCCACTCTTCTGGCTTGTAGAGTTTCTGCTGAGAAATCCACTGTTAGTTTGATGGGTTTCCCTTTGTGGGTAACTCAACCTTTCTCTCTGGCTGCCCTTAACATTTTTTCCTTCATTTCAACTTTGGTGAAACTGACAATTTCATGTCTTGGAGTTGTTCTTCTTGAGGAGTACTTTTGTGGTATTCTCTGTCTTTCCTGAATTTGAATGTTGGCCTGCCTTGCTAGGTTGGGGAAATTCTCCTGGATAATATCCTGAAGAGTGTTTTCCAACTTGGTTCCATTCTCTCTGTCACTTTCAGGTACACCAATCAAATGTAGCTTTGGTCTTTTCACATAGTCCCATATTTCTTGGAGGCTTCGTTTGTTTCTTTTTACTCTTTTTTTCTCTAAACTTCTCACTTTATTTCATTAATTTGATCTTCAATCACTGATACACTTTCTTCCACTTGATTGAATCAGCTATTGAAGCTTGTGAATTCTTCACGTAGTTCTCATGCCTTGGTTTTCAGCTCTATCAGGTCATTTAAGGTCTTCTCTTCACTGTTTATTCTAGTTAGCCATTCATCTAATCTTTTTTCTAGGTTTTTAGCTTCCTTGCAATGGGTTCGAACATCCTCCTTTAGCTTGAAGAAGTTTTTTATTACCGACCTTCTGAAGCCTACTTCTATTAGCTCATCAAAGTCATTCTCCATCCAGCTTTGTTCCGTTGCTGGCAAGGAGCTGCGATCCTTTGGAGGAGAAGAGGTACTCCAGTTTTCAGAATTTTCAGCTTTTCTACTCTAGTTTCTCCCCATCTTTGTGGTTTTATCTACCTTTGGTCTTTGATGTTGGTGACCTACAGATGGGGTTTTGGTGTGGATGTCTTTTTTGTTGATGTTGATGCTATTCCTTTCTGTTTGTTAGTTTTCCTTCTCCCACTCAGGTTTCTCAGCTGCAGGTCTGTTGGAGTTTGCTGGAGGTCCACTCCAGACCCTGTTTGCCTGGTGTCACCAGCAGAGGCTGTAGAACAGCAAATATTGCAGAACAGCAAATATTTCTGCCTGATCCTTCCTCTGGAAGCTTCGTCCCAGAGGGGCACCCACCTGTATGAGGTGTCAGTCAGCCCCTACTGGGAGGTGTCTCCCAGTTAGGCTACACGGGGATCAGGGACCCACTTGAGGAGGCAGTCTGTCCATTCTCAGAGCTCAAATACTATGCTGGGAGAACCACTGCTCACTTCAGAGCTGTCAGACAGGGACGTTTAAGTCTGCAGAAGTTTCTGCTGCCTTTTGTTCAGCTATGCCCTGCCCCCAGAGATGGGATCTACAGAGGCAACAAGCCTTGCTGAGCTGCAGTGGACTGTGTCCAGTTCGAGCTTCCCCGGCCACTTTGTTTACTTACTGAAGCCTCAGCAATGGTGGATGCCCCTCCCCCTGCCAGGCTGCTGCCTCGCAGGTCAATCTCAGACTGCTGCGCTAGCAGTGAGTAATGCTCCATGGGTGTGGGACCCGCCAAGCCAGGTGTGGGATATAATCTCCTGGTGTGCCATTTGCTAAGAACATTGGAAAAGTGCAGTATTTGGGAGGAAGTGTCCTGATTTTCCGGGTACAGTCTGTCACAGCTTCCCTTGGCTAGGAAAGGGAAATCCCCTGACCCCTTGTGCTTTCCAGGTGAGGTGATGCCCCACCCAGCTTCGGCTCACCCTCCATGGGCTGCACCCACTTTCCAAACAGTCCCAGTGAGATGAACCAGGTACCTCGGTTGGAAATGCAGAAATCACCCGTCTTCTGCGTTGATCATGCTGGGAGCTGCAGACTGGAGCTGTTCCTGTTTGGCCATCTTGGAACAGACTCCTAAACTGGTTATTCTAGTTAGCAATTCCTCTAACCTTTTTTGAAGGTTCTTAGCTTCCTTGCATTGGGTTAGAACATGCTACTTTAGCTCAGAGGAGTTTATCATCACCCATCTTCTGAAGCCTACTTCTGTCAATTTGTCAAACTCATTTTCTGTCCAGTTTTGTTCCCTTGCTGGCGAGGAGTTGTGATTCTTTGGAGGAGAAGAAGCATTCTAGTTTTGGGAATTTTCAGCCTTTTTGTGTTGGTTTTTCCTCATCTTCATGGATTTATCTGCTTTTGGTCTCTGACGTTGATGACCATCAAATGGGGTTTTTGTGTGGACGTCCTTTTTGTTGATGTTGATGCTATTCCTTTCTGTTTGTTAGGTTTCCTCCTAACAGTCAGCCCCCTCTGCTGCAGGTCTGCTGGAGTTTGCTGGAGGTCCACTCCAGACCCTGTTTGCCTGGGTATCACCAGTGGAGACTGCAGAACAGCAAAGATTGCTGCCTATTCCTTCCTCTGGAAGCTTTGTCCCAGAGGGGCACCAGCCTGATGCCATTCAGAGCTCTCTTATATGAGGTGTCTGTCGACCCCTCCTGGGAGGTGTCTCCCAGTCAGGAGACATGGGGGTCAGGGACCCACTTGAGGAGGCAGTCTGTCCTTTAGCAGAGCTTGAGCACTGTGCTAGGAGATCTGCTGCTCTCTTCAGAGCTGGCAGGCAGGAACGTTTAAGTCTGCTGAAGCTGCACCCACAACTGCCCCTTCACCCGGGTGCTCTGTCCCAGGGAGATGGGAGTTTTATCTATAAGTCCCTGACTTGGGCTGCTGCCTTTCTTTCAGAGATGCCCTGCCCAGAGAGGAGAAATCTAGAGAGGCAGTCTCGCTACAGTGGCTTTGCTGTGGGCTCTGCCCAGTTCGAACTTTCCAGTGGCTTTGTTTACACTGTGAGGGGAAAACTGCCTACTCAAGCCTCAGTAATGGCAGATACCCCTCCCCCCACCAAACTCGAGCGTCCCAGGTTGA
Source organism: Mandrillus leucophaeus (assembly GCF_000951045.1). Classification (NCBI taxonomy): domain Eukaryota; kingdom Metazoa; phylum Chordata; class Mammalia; order Primates; family Cercopithecidae; genus Mandrillus; species Mandrillus leucophaeus. The sequence continues at coordinate 4,703,826 of NW_012107585.1, forward strand.
CTTCAGACTGCTGTGCTGGTAGCAGGAATTTCAAGCCAGTGATCTTAGCTTGCTGGGCTCTGTGGAAGTGGGATCCAGTGAGCTAGACCACTTGGCTCCCTGGCTTCAGCCCCCTTTCCAGGGGAGTGGAAGTTCTGTCTCACTGGCATTCCAGGTGCCACGGGGGTATGAGAAAAGAACTCCTGCAGCTACCTTGGTGTCTGCCCAAATGGCCACCCAGTTTTGTGCTTAAAACCCAGGGTCCTGGTTGTGTAGGCACCCGAGGGAATCTCCTGGTCCGCGAGTTGCAGAGACCGTGGGAAAAGCATAGTATCTGGGCCAGAATGCACCGTTCCTCACAGCACAATCCCTCCTGGCTTCCCTTGGCTAGGGGAGAGAATTCCCCAACCCCTTGTGCTTCCTGAGTGAGGCAACACCCCACCCTGCTTCAGCTTGCCCTCTGTGGGTTGCACCCACTGTCTAACCAGTCCCAATGACATGAGCCAAGTACCTCAGTTGGAAATGCAGAAATCACCCACCTTCTGTGTTGATCTCAATGGGAGCCGCAGACTGGAGCTGTTTCTATTCCACCATCTTGCCAGCCACCCAACATCACAGAACTCCTAATAACCTGGATATGGGGGTCTAGATAAAACTCTTCCTTTTGTGTGTCTTAAACCCTCTCCAGGAAAGCAAGCCCATAGCTGTCATCAATTCTGAAAGGGATTTACAAACCAAAAACGTTTAAAGACAAATAACTGTTTGAAAATATATTAAGGAGTAGAAAAGAAAGAAAAATGCAGATAGCTGGGACTTCCTGTCCTCCCCAAATTTCCTTCCATCAATAGCAACAAGAAGGGTCTTAAAATTAGCCTGCTGAGCCAGGAAACTGGAAAGGGGTCCTCTTCCCCAAAGGACCACCCCAATCTGATGCTCCAAGATTATGAATGCCTGAATGGTATTCCTGGGGCCACCAGTCTCAATCACAAATCTTCCAGGATCTTGAGGGGAGGGAGGGAAGGTAGAGTCTACTTTTCAGACCAAATTCTGAGATTGCCACTGTGTCTGCCCCACAGTTTGTGCGAGAACACATCATTCATATGCCTCAAGAGGATTACATCAACTGGCTGCAGAGCCGGATCAGCACACCCATTGGGCCCTACAGTGCCCTGAGGTAGGCTGGGCCTGAGTTGACCAGCTGTCTCAGTGGAGGAATGTTTGCCTATATCATGTTCCTGTATCCTGCCTGTGTTCCTGCCTCCTGACTACCCTCATTGATGCTCTTTATGGATGACCCTTTACAGTAGGGTCATCTGGAGACTGACTTCCAGCAACATTTTTAGAGGGGGATGGTCCCAGGTGGCCCTCCCCTCAATCCCACACCCCAGACCCAACCTACCAGTTTCTGTTCTTCAATGATCCAGCCTGACTCTGCCTACTTCCTCTTCAGATTCCTTCACCCTATTTATCTGCCTCAAATACGGGAGAATAAAATTGAAGTGAATGTTTGATGTCTGTCTGGGAAAGAGCTGGGGCCATGGAATTCAGGTGTAGTATTTAGATCCTATTAACAACAGTTACCATTTACTGAGCTTCTGTTATGCAGTAGATCCAGTGCTGAGTGCTTTACCTAGATAATATCATTTCAATCTCATAATAACTTTGTTAAATAGGCACTGATATTAACTTAATTTCATGCCAATTAAGCTACGGCATATTTCTCAATATTATATGTATTGCCTTGGATGGTTGGGTGGGTGAGTGGATGGATGGATGGATGAATGGGCAGATGGGTGGTTGGGTAGACAGGTGAGTGGGCAGATATATGTATGTATGTATGTATGTATGAATGGATGGTGGATGGATGGATGGATAGACGGATGGATGAATGATGGATGGATGATGGATGGATGGATGGATGGATGGATGGATGGATGGATGGATGGATAGATGGATGGATGAATGATGGATGGATGGATGGATGGATGGATGGATGGATGGACGGATGGATGAATGAATGGATGGTGGATGGATGGATGGATAGATGGATAGATGAATGATGGATGGATGAATGGATGGATGGCACATTTCCCAACAAGGCAATGGTATGCACGAAAATTTTAGCCTTGAGTCCTCGTATATTTTCCACTGGTCTTAGTTACAGAAGGAAGCTTATCTTCCTGTCATCTCAAAATGTGTGTAGACTCATAACCTCTTCTCTCATCTTGGTCTTATGCTCAACTACATTCTCACTAAGTTATAGGAACTGTAGGCATTTTAATGTCCTTAGTGATGGCCACGCTGAATTAACAATTGGACAACTGGACTTGATTTGCTCTTGTGCCTGGATTATCAGAGCATTTAGGTAGGCTAAGCTCAAATCTCTCCATCTGGCAATCTAAAAGTGGGGAGGAGAGTTACATTTGAATTATTCTTTAGTCTAAGCAATCTCACACTCATCCATTCACCTATTCAGTCATTTATTCACTTAACGAATATTTGTTGAGAGCCCAATATGCACCAACCAAGTTCTAGGTGTTGAGGATACAGCAATGAACAAGGCAGACAAGGTCTCTCTTCTCATGGAGTTTGTCATTTTTTATAAGTTCTTCTTTTTTTGACATATGGTCCAAGATGAGATCATGGACTTCACATAAAAACAGAGAAGTCAATAAAATGTGACAGGGAGGGCAGAGGGATTATGTAACATCGCATGTCCCTCCACAGAGATACCCTATGTTTAGCAGTAAACCCTGTAAAGCTATTCGGGGTGGAAAGGTAAGATACACTCTACAGAGAAACTACAAAATTAAGAGACCCTACAGGTCTCTGTATTAAATAGGAATTTGAGTGAGGGAGGAGCAGAGAAGAAAGAGGGAGAAGCCAATAAAGAAGAAGAAAAAGGACAAAGGAGGTAGAGGAGGAAAAGGGAGCTGAGTAATAGGAGAGTGAGAAGGGACTTCAGGAGAAAACCAACTGGGGGGCGGGGGGGAAACAGGGCAGGGCTGGCTGGTGGATCCCTAAGAACTACAATGCAAACCAACCCCTCCACTTCATCCCTCTGGACCTTTAGTAGTTTCTGTTACATACCCAACTGTCTTCTGTGAGCAATGTTTTGAAGAAACAAAGAAAAGGCACTGTGTTATACATCTGGTTGCTTGGGGACAAAAAAAAGTGGGGGGCCTTGAGGTACTCAGATCCTCACCACAATAAAGAGTTCAGGGCCTGGCAAAGTGGCTCAGGTCTGTAATGCCAGCGTTTTGGGAGGCCAAGGTGAGAGAATCCTTTGAGGCCAGGTATTCAACACCAGTCTGGGCAACATAGTGAGACCCCATCTCTACAGAATGTAATCGTTCTTAAAATTAGCTGGTGGAGTTCGAGACCAGCCTGGCCAATATGGTAAAACCCTGTCTCTACTAAAAATACAAAAAATTAGCCAGGCATGGTGGCACACCCCTGTAGTCCCAGCTACTCAGGAGGCTAAGGCAGGAGAATCACTTGAACCCAGGAGGCGGAGGTTGCAATGAGTCAAGATCCCACCACTGTACTCCGGCCTGGGTGACAAAACAAGACTCCATCTCAAAAAAAAAAAAAAAAACCTTGTGGTAGCACCTGTAGTCTCACCTACTCAGAAGGCTGAGGCAGGAGGATCCCTTGAGCCCAGGAGGTCAAGACTGCAGTGAGCCGTGATCATGCCACTGTACCCCAGCCTAAGCAACAGAGCGAGATCCTGTCTCAAAAATAAAAGAGTATAGTAGGAACAGGAAGTCAAAGTTAGAGAGACTACTATTGCATGAGCTCTCTAGGTTTATAGAAATCTTAAATGGACATTTGGCTTCTCACTACACATGGGACAGGAACCCAGCCAATTTGACATATATCTCAAATGTCAGGTGACCATCACAGCTGACATTTAATTACACAAGATAATCAGTGCAATGGTGCCAAATTAAAGCAAGTACAAAAAGATCCCAGTGGACACGAGGGAGGGGAGCACTAACTCATACTTGAGATGTCAGGAAAGGTTTTTGAGAAGAGGTGACCGATACCTGTAAGATGAGCTAGAGTTAGCCAGAGAGAGATGGGTAGGCAGACAAGGAGGGAAGAAAGAATGCTTCAGGCAGAAGGAACAGTATGTGCAAAGGCTGAAAGGTAAAAAAGAAGCTTAATTTGTCATTTGAGGACCTAAACCTAAGTCCAGCTGGGCCATATTTCGAATTGGGAGTGCAGGACAGAGAAAGAGAGGAGCGGGGTTGGGGAGAGAAGTAGAAGCCAGATCTTTTAGATGCCTTATAAGCCATGTTAGGAAGTTTGGGCTTTATCTGCCTGGAAATAGGAATCCATGGAAGGATTTTGAGGAAGGAAATAATTGCATTTGCTTTCAGGGGAGAAAAATGGCACTCACAAAGAACAAGGAGCTAAGATGAGGCTGTGGCGGTGATTGTGGGGAGAGCAATGGGGGTGGAGATGGGGTGAAGACACTCACTGAAAAGATATTTAAACAGAAGAATCAACAGAACTTGGTGTGATGGATTATAAGTAACGGACACAGGAATATCAGGAATCATGAGTGGAAGGTGATGCCTTAAATGCACCAGGAGAAGAGGAAGAAAAGAAATTCATAACGAGAAGGTGAGGAGTTACGTTTTAAGCATATTGAGTTGGAGATGCCTGAGGGACAGCCAGGTAAGGGGATTGCATAACTCAGGAGAGGAGGCTGCACTGGAGACAGAAACATAGCAGCAGCATCCCATAGGTCAAGACGGTCAAAGGAAGAAATGGGAAGAGAGGCAAGAAGAGGAGAGGAGAGAGGGGGTCTTAAGGACAGAGTAACAAAAAGCATCAAGAAACCTACTCACAAAATAACGTTTACTGACTGGACGCAGTGGCTCAAGCCTGTAATCCCAGCACTTTGGGAGGCCCAGGTGGGTGGATCACCTGACATCACGAGTTCAAGACCAGCCTGACCAACATGGTGAAACCCACTCTTAAAAATACAAAAATTAGCCAGGTGTGGTGGTGCATGCCTGTAATCCCAGGTACTCAAGAGGCTGAGACAGGAGAATCGCTTGAACCCGGGAGGTGGAGGTTACAGTGAGCTGAAATCATGGCATTGCACTCCAGCCTGGGTGACAGCATGAGACTCTGTCTCAAAAGAAATAAAAAAAAAAAATTTTTTTAAATAACATTTACTGAAGGGCTGCTTAGTTCCAGACCTCATGCGAAATGTTTGGCATATATGATCTCATTCCATCTTCACAAGCCTGCAAAGAAGGGCTCTTGTATCCTTCCTGTTTTGCAGATGATGAAATAGAGGTTCTGAGAAGCGTTTTGTACACATGTCCAGCTGACTATGAACCCCCTCCCCATCCCTACCCTCCGACCTCCAGCGCCCTCTGCTATGAAACAAGGAGGTCACGAGAATTATTGCGGTTTTGGAATTGAGCTCATCTAATGAGGAGGCTTTCATGAATTATATTAGCTCACATTTGTACTGTATTCCCATTTCCAGAGTGCCTTCTCCAGTATTATCTTATTCAATGCTCACAGCATCCCTCTGAGGTGGGCATTATTATAATCTCCATTTTGCAAAGAAGGATATCAAGACTTAAGATTGTCCAATAGTCATATAGCAGGTAAGAGGCAGAGCCAAGTCTAAATTGAAGTCTGTCTGTCCCAGTCAGGGGCAATCTGAAATTGCAAGACTTACTCCGCCCTCCCACTTGGCAGTTTCTGAGCCTGTTTCTCAGAGCTGTAGCTCTATCTAGTGGCCTTTATCAGTATTACTCTCCCACCCTGTCCTCCAGCAGAATGTCACTTTCCTGCCAAAAAAAAAAAAAAAAAAGAAGGCAAGTATTAAACAGCAGCAACAAGACCTATTCTGCATAGACAAAGCGTGTTTACTCAAACCAAGGAAGACCTCTTACTACTAAGATAGATTGGGGACCAGGACGAGGCAACACATCCCCTCCCAGCTTCCAGGTTCTAAGAAGAGCCACAGGAAGAAATTTTTTTGCTTACTAGCCTCTCCATCATAATCTTAATTGAGCACCTACTAGGTGCTGGGTCCCCAGGAGTCACTGTCCCACAGCTCTGACCAAGCCATCTAAGTGGTTAACATGAGAGCTTTTTAAACTATATGTGCGCTAGAGAAGCTTTTTTCTGTAAAGGACTGGATAGTAAACATCTGTTGCATGTTCTTTTTATTTATATAGTCCTTTAAAGGTGTAAAAACTGTTCTTAAATTAGAGGTCATACAAAAACAGACCATAGACCAGATTGGGGCCATCAGTCATCGTTTGCTGACCCCCACTCGAGGATAAATTTAAGAGGGAAGAGGAATGTCTTCCCCAAAAAACAGAGACAAGGAGGGCTGGTGAACATAATATGGTAAATACGTAGATGAAGGGGGGTTTGCCACTATTCAGAATAGTTTTTGTCATTTTTGTGGAAAAGGAATGAATGCATAGGGTACAAATCCTAGCAGTGCAAAAGAATATCCACTAAGTAGTGAGTATTCCTCCCCCTCCAACTCTCAGACCCCATTCTGGTTTACAGAGGCACTCACACTGTACCCAGTAACTTGTATTACTTTCCAGGGATATTCTTTGCATGTATAAGCAACACATTTTTAATTAATTAACTAAAATGAAGCATTCATTGTGTGCTTACTGTATACCACGCATTGTTCTAAGTGCTTTGCATTCAATTATAGTTTATCCTCACAACAGCTCTAAGAGGTAGATATCACTCTGACCCCCACTTTATTGTGGAGGAAACTGGGGTATAGAAAGTTGAGAAACCTGCCCAAGGCTACATAACTGGGGTAAGTAACATTTCTTCTTTTTAACAGACATAGTGAGCTTAGTATACAAACTTCTGCATTAATTTGCTATGTTGGTGGTCATTTCACTTCCTATCTTTCTACTTTATATGAAAGGAAAGAGGCTGAAGTTTCATACCAGTACATTAAAACCAATACCTAGACTGTTGTCACCACCCTGCCTTGGCATTTCATTTAAAGGTTCACAGGTAAAGGAGGACCTGGACCAAAAGCTACGACCAATTGTGAAGCATGTTATCAAAATAAAAGCCCAAGCTAATGTTAAAACAACGCCTGCATCACTTCCTCTTTACCCAATCCTGCTCATTTCAGTCCCTGAGCTTCACCTGCATGGCTGAGGTTGAGTGTCCTTCCCTGTTTTGGGACCTGGAGGTAGCCAGGGGAAGTCAGATAAAAATAATGTAGAGTAAGAATTCAATAAACGTGAAACTTTTCTAAGTGCCTCATGCTAGGCACTATGTAATACATATGCATTTGCTGGTTGATTCCTTGTAATTATCCTGTGAAACTAGCATTCTTATGCTTCTCCACATTTACAGAGGACAGAAAATTGAAGCTAAAGGAGGTGAAGCGGCTTGCCCAAGTCACACACCTTCAAGCAATTAATCCAAAGTTCAAATCCTGGTCGTCTTGAGATCTTGCAATATTGTTTTAACCACATTACACTGCCTCTCTACTTAAAGGATCTTGTCTTGGGGTTCCAACTGGTCATCTTCTGGGGGGGAATCAGAGCTCGAGCTTTAGTGACAATAAAATTTAGAAACCATTTACATTTTTGAAGGGTGTTCACATCCATTAGCACCACGTGATCTCCAAAGCAATCCTCTGAGATGTGCAAAGAAAATCTCACTCACATTTTGAAGACATGACACACTCAGTAACTTGAGATTTGGGCCTGGCTATTTAACTCTCAAACTTTCTCCACCACACTGCCCTGGGGCAAAGGAACCACACTAGTGAAAAGCAGAGAGAGGACAAATTCCTTTCTGGCCTGGTCTCAAAATAGCTCTGAATTTTTTTTGTTTACTTGTTATCTGTCTTCCCAACTAGATTTAGCCTTCATGAGGGCAAGGACTACATCTGCTTTATTTGTTATTGTATTCCCAGAACTTCTCATAATATTTCTGGCATCAACTGAATGGATGGATGGATGGATGGATGGATGGATGGATGGATGGATGGATGGATGGATGGATGGATGGATGAACAGTTGAGTGGATAAGTGGATGAATGCTTGAGTGGATGGAGGGATGGATGGAGGGATGGATGGATGGATAGATGGATGGATGGATGGATGGATGGATGGATGGATGGATGGATGGATGGATGGATGGATGACTGAGAGAAACTAAAAGAAGCCATCATCAGGGTTAGACTCATCAGGATTCCTCAGATCCCCACTGCCTTCTAGGAAATAGAGATGACCAGGAGGCTAGCTTATATATGAGACTGCCCATCCTGGCAAAGGTGAAGCCTGATAGTATAAGAAATAAGCTCACAGCACAGTGTCCTAAGGCAAGGCCAGCAAAACAGTTCCCTCAATGACCCAATAGGTTGGTGAGAATAGAGCTGAGGCATTCCTTTGACCTTAGACTTTTAAAAGTAAAAAGTCTACTTTCAGAGCTTGGGGCAGGTTTTCTATTAAACATCACAGAGCTAGTCCCTTCCATCACATGCCTTAAGCCAGAAACACCCACATCCTTTGTCCCAATCTACTTTCCGTGCTCTGATGAAAAGTCTCTCCCACTTGCCTTTTGGGATTATATCTATCACCACAGATGCTACTTAACAGCCATTTCCCATTCTTCTTTTGCTAGGAGTCCTGATTTTGTTCAAGTGTCTACCCCTTCCCATGTGAGATCAGGATAAATCTTGATTGGCTTAAATTTATATTGGCAATTCCATTCCTCCTGCTAGGGTTGATTTATAGGTGGTCATGTGATCCCAGGT
>NW_012107585.1:4713018-4719300 GCF_000951045.1 Mandrillus leucophaeus
CCAAAACAGTCGAGTCTGGGTTTTCTGCTACTTGAAGCTGAAAATACTCAGTTGCAGAAACCCATAACAATATCATTCTCACTTCTCACCCTTAACTAACATCTGCTCTTTTGATAGCTATTTGAATGATAACTCCCTCATCTGCAAATCTCAGAGAAAGTCTTTGACTCTTTTAAGCAAGATGTCATCATGCCAAAGAGAACCTAGATTTGTTATATTTGGGACTCCACAAAAAGGCTGCAGTGTGTCTTGCAAATGGCAACATTAACTCTGCTAAAACCTTCCCAAAGATGTGAAACTCAGGGGTCACCAAGGAGCTGGGGATAAGGCAGAGAACATGACACAGTACAAAGCCCTTCACGAGGCAGAAACATCTTCATCTCCAAAGTCAAAATAATCTAGGAACGGGTGAAAATGAAAAACTGGTGACTGGGGAAGATTTTCAACATTGATTTTAAGGTATGCATGGGAACAGGGGTGTGAAGGAGGTGAAGAATAGTTTATAGTGATTAGACGGTAAGTCCTGGAGGTAACAAGTGGGAGAAGGGGGCTGAAAGAAGGGCTGCAGTTTGATGGGCGGAGGTAAGAAACTCATAGAGTGTTTGAGCCAGGTGAGACCTTGTCATCTACCTGAGCTTGCATATCATTGAGTACCTACCATGCTCCAGGCTTTTTGAGAGATGCCAAAGGTATAAAGATAGCCTGTGTCCTCCAAAGGTTAAATAGTGGTGCTATAGTGTGATAGTTAAAAGAGAACACTCAGGTGTCAGACTGAGAAAGTTCAGATCCTAGTTGTGCTGTCATTGGCTGTATGACCTTGAGAGAGATCTTCACTTCTATGTATCTCATCTGTAAAATGGGAATGCCACTGAAGAGTCAATGAGATAGCCTGGGCCGGGCTTTGTGGTTCATGCCTGTAATCCCAACACTCCCATGAGAGGCCAAGGTGGGCAGATCATCTGAGGTCAGGAGTTCGAGACCACCAGCCTGGCCAACATGGGGAAACCCCTCTCTACTAAAAATATAAAAATTAGCTGGGAGTGGTGGCGGGCACCTGTTATCCCAGCTACTCTGGAGGCTGAGGCAGGAGAATGGCTTGAACCCGGGAGGCAGAAGTTGTAGTGAGCCGAGATCACACCACTGCACTCCAGCCTGGATGACAGAGTAAGACTCCATCTCAAAAAAAAAAAAAAATGTTAGTGAGATAGGCTGTATAAAGTATCCAGCTTATAGTAAGGACTCAATACACCTTAGCTGTGACAACAATGGCAGAGAAAGATGGAGCACACAGAAAGCCACCACTAAGTCTGGCAAGTCAAAAAATGTACATCAGTCAATGTCTTTATATGCAAGCAACAGAATCTGATTGTGGCTAATTTAACTCTCAGTCTTTACATTACTGCCTCTGAAAACATAAAAATCTGATTGCAAAGCCTAAGTCACATGATCATATCCTAGTTGATAAAAAAGGCTGAGAAAGCAAGTATCTGGATTTTTTGACTTTTATAATAGGAGAAATATTAATCTCATAGAGTGAAAGTTTCCCAAGAAAAGGAAAAGGACTCAGATGCTACTCACAAAAAAACAAAAGTGTCCTCTAGAGAAGGCTTCCTGGAAGAAGTAACAACTGAGTTGAAACCAATCCACATCCTACATTTTACCAATGAAGAAACTGAGACATAGAGAGGTGGACTCTTCCAAAGTCACTAGCTTTGGGAGGAAAAGAAAGAAGGGCTTGGAATAGGGGACAATACAGTTCAGGAGGAGACCCCAAAGGAGACCTCTGATGGGCTGAGGGAGGAAGAGGCTAAAAGCCTCAGTCAGAGCTGGTGTTGGGTCCAGAAGTGGTGGCAGCAGAGGAGACAGTGAATATTGGACAGTGTTAGTTTCCAGGCCTGGGAAGAAGTTGGGATCCAGCATAGAGGAGTGGTGTATCATAAGGAATTGGTTTGGTCTTTATCCCCAGTTTCTGGGAGGGAGCCTCTAAACCCTTAGAAGTTCCGGAGTGAGACGAGTTTCTTTGTTATTCATAGTGGGCCCCACAGATCACCCCTGAGTTTATGCTAATGAGGTGATCCACAGTGGGTCCCTAGACAGTTTTATGCTGGAAGCTGGTCATGCCAGAAAGACCAACAATGTGATTAGAGGGTTGGGGTTTTGAACCACATTATATCCTTTCATCTTCCTGTGCTCTGGGGACAGAAGGAGGGTTGGAGGTGGGGTTCAATCACATCGCCATTGATTCAACCAAGCATGTCTACATGATGAAGCCCTAATAAAAACTCTGAACATCCAACACTCCAGTGAGTTTCCCTATTCGATAATCATATATTGATATCCTGAAGACATGCAAATACCACATCTTGGACCCTCCCAGACCTCACTCTGTGTTACTCTTAATTTGGATCATTTTGATTTATATCCTTTATAATAAAATTATAATCATCTATATCATACTTTGTTGAGTTCTGTGGGTTGTTCTGTCTTATACACAGATAAGAACTCAACAAAGTACAATATATATGATAGTGAATTAATGGACCAGAGGGGCTAGTGGGAACCCTCAAAGTGTAGCCAGTTGGTCAGAAGTGTAGGTGGCCTGGGACCTCTATGAATGGTGTCTTAATTGAGGACATTCTTGTGTACCCTTAATCTGAAAGTTTTGACCTACCTCTGGATAGTTAGCATCACAATTGCATAGCAAAATGAAAGCTGTAATTCAGGCAAAGGACTGTATCGTTCTAACCCCATAGTTGAGCCTCTGTCAAGGAAAGTCCTCACTCAAAGATGGAACACATGTGTAGCTCATGCCTGCCCACTGCCTCTTCTTTAGGCAGCAACCCCTTCCTCCTGACTCTCATTCACTGTGGATTGAGCAGTGCTTCAGTCCAGTGCCAGGTGTGGGCACATGACCAAGACCTGGATAATGCAAGCATGACATTTCCCTAATCATAGCAAATGGCTCAGGATGGACACCCAAAGTAATCCAATAAAACTCAATTCCTGAACTTCTGTTGGAACTGGAAGACAGAACAAGAAGCCCTCTTCTGGAACTGTTGACACTAAGGATAAAACAAGCCTACTGCTTCTGGGAACCAGCACACAGAGAGAAACTGCCAACAAAGGGAGGAAAACAAAGCCAAGAAATGCAGCAAAAGAGAGATCAAATATTGGTCACATCATCTGGGCCCCTGGCTCCCTAGCCAGATCTTTGAACTTTTGGTTATGGCGGCTAACAGCTTCTCTTTCTGTGGAAGCCACATTTAATTTGATTTCCCTCACTTGAAACAAACTGATTCCCAATTAATGTAACAGGAGAAAGAAAAGAGATCTGTGTATAAGCATAGTCAAATTCTAGACACCCCTTCCTCTAAGAGGGCGAGTGAGGTCGTAGAGAAAGGCACTATCATGGGATATATCATGCAGGTGATGCTAAGATGAAACCCTGAGTTAAATTCACAACATCAATCAAGAGAAAAGGGAAAGACTAAGAACACAGATGTTTTATCACTCCGTTCTCCAGCAGGTGTGAAAGTGCCAATTTGGATTTAAAAGAGCATGAAACAAATGCAAGGTGGGGATTGTTATCAGAGCCAACCCTCATGCCTCTAGCACTGTGAAAAGAGGTGCCAGGTACGTAAATTTCCTAGCTCAATGGTCTTCAAAGTGGAAGGGTTGCACAAGATGATCCATTAGGGAGCAGAAAAAAATATTAGAACTTATATTTATAGCTATCTTAGCAAAAGTCTATCTGAAGCTTTACGAGTAGTTTGGGTGTGGATTGACCCTGGCACCCCCATTCAGTCTGTACTGAGAAAGAGACCACATGTCTGGTGTCAGGCAAGCCAAGAAACCCAGGAGAAGTTGGGCATTCCACAGTATGAAAGGGATAGTAGTGGCATTCTTGTCATCTCATCCCCAGTGTTACTTCTGATAAACTTCCAATGCCTCTCTTTAAATCTCCTAATATTAATCCTAGAGCATCGAGGGTACCTATGAATTGGCATTCCTCTCACTATACCCCAGTGATGCTCTCAGATACTGAAAGATTAGTTATCTTCCCTTGCGTTAAATGACCCCAGGCGACTGATATCCTAATTAACCCTTCCTCTGTCTCCTCCTTGGGTCTCTAGCTTCTCTCCCAACAGTGAGTTTGCAAAGAGAAACAGTGCACCTAACTTGTGCATAAAAAACTTAAACTTTACATAAAGTTTTTTTTAAACACGCAACTTCCAATTTAATGGGAGTCAAATGGCCAAGTGCCTCAATGAAGGAGCATGAAATAATGCTCTGCGATGTTCTTTAGTTCACTCCACAAACTGGCTGTTCTGAGCACATTCTAAATCTCTCTCTCTCTCTCTTTTTCCCCACCCCAACCCCATGATAAAAAAGAGAACTGAGGCTTCAAGGGATCAAAGAAACAGACCATCCACCCCAAACCATTTTTACTTGGGGTGACACAGAAACATCACCATCCAAGTTTGCTAAAACAGCAGCTGGATCTCATTTGTAAAGCAGTTCCAACAGAGGAGGAAAGGGATACAAATTTACAAAGACAATAAATTTAACACTCTTTTCTCATTATACCAGAGCTTGTAAGAGGATCGCACTACAGGTCTAGCAACTCTAGGGCATCTGAAATGCGGTCTCATTTACAAACATTTTATTTACACTTTATGATTTCATGAACCACTGATTGCATAAAGCAGACCAACTGGCCTCCTCCTCTATTCTTCAATTTAATGCCATTTTACATTTGCAGAAAACTCACCAATGAAGAATCGCAGACAGGTGAACAGGCTAGCCAGGAAGTGGGTCAGATGGTAATACATTTAGTCTTCTTTTCCTCTAGGGCTTCCATTTCCCCATCTGTAAAATCAGAAAGTTAGATTATGAGGGTCCCAAATCTACATTTCAACCAAGACCAGGCAAGTAATACAAATGCCTGGAAGGAATGGGGTCTAATATTATGTGTCGAATATTTGACAGGCACTGAGTGAGAAAGGTACTGGGAGCAGAAAGGGAGACAAGCCATGATCCTTGCTCTGGTGAAGCACCTGGCCTTGTGAGAGATGTGAGCACATAGGCAGCTACCAACAAATATGATAAAAGCTGTGTTCAAGGTTCCACATGAATGCACAGGAGGGTTGGACTAACCCATCCCAGATGAATCCTCGAAGATTTTTAAAATAAATGAGAAGACACTTGAGGGGAAGACAAGTGTTGTAGGTGAAGAAGTGGAAAGAACCAGAGAAGAGGAATGGCTTTTCAGGTGGAGAAAACTGCCTGTGCAAAGTCACAGTGACCTGAAAAACAATTATGTATTGGGGGAGAAAAAAGAAGTTTGTTAGGGCTGGAAGGTCCATACGTGAAGTTATGGAAAAATAGTCTAGAAGGGTGAGTTGGAAATAAATCACAAACAACCTTGAGGAATCTGTCTTGAGAGTAATAGGAAGCTAGGGATATGTTCTAAATTGTTGAGAAAACCAGTGATGTTTACATTTTAGAAAGTTTGCTCTGTCTGCAGGGTGGGGAATGGGTTACAGCGGCACCATCCGATATGGTGGTCATTAGCTGTGTGTGGCTACTGAGCACTGGACACATGGTCAGTCCAAATTGAGATGTGCGATGTAAACTAAAAATAAAATCTTAAGCCCCACCGACAGAACAGATGCCTTCTTGGCCAAAGAGACCCCCAGAAAAACCTTAAAAACTGAGTTCACGGCCATGACAAGAACTGAAGGTCTGACACACCTCGTTATACCCCTCCTTTTGTGTAGTTTAGACACAACTGACCAGATTTACTGTTAAAATAGAGATCACAAGACCGACAAAATGAATTCTTTGTAGCAATAAGATATCAAGTTATCAACAGGGCTTATGGCCGTTCCAGGAAAGGGTTAAGTCACACACTCCTTCACTTAAAGAATAAACTGGATTCTAACTGCCACAAGGTTTTTCTTTTTCTCTAGTAGCTAAACAAGCGCTGGCCTTGAGATAAGCAATGTTAAAGCAACTGCCACTAACCAACCACCAGACACTGATGAACTGATCCTCCCGCGCACTGTTCCCTTTCCACCAGCCATAACTACAGCTTTGATTAGACGAGAGACTGATTTCAATAACTTTCTCCTAATAAAAAAGACCACGACCATGGACTGATTCTGGCCAGTTTACAGAGGCTGTGCACATGAGTGCCTTTGTCCTAAAAAGCCCTTTTTGACATATAGGACCTAAATATAATACATTTAAATGTCAGGCCCCACCCCAAGGTGAACGAGT
>NW_012107585.1:4721555-4724372 GCF_000951045.1 Mandrillus leucophaeus
GGCTTCTGGTTATAGGTTTTGGTGATTAAGGGCATGAACTCTGGGACCATACAGCCTGGTTCAACACTTGGCTCTGACATCTGCCAGCTGTGTGACCTTGGGCAAGTCACTTAACCTGTCTGTTGTGCCTGAGTTTCCTCACTTATGCAACGTGAGTAGTAGCAGCACCTGCTTTATAAGGTGTTATGAAGATGAAATGAGTTCATTCCCTGATTCTCACAGTTGACTACATATGTGAGTCACCTGGGGAGTATTTAAAACTCTCAATTTAGGAGAGTCTGATTTCATTGGTGTAGGGCGTGGCCTGAGCATCTGGACTATTTTAAATTACCCACGTGATTCTAACGTGCAGGAGAGTTCGTGAACCATTGCCTTAGTATATGTAGATGCTTGAAAGAGTGTCTGACACAGTGTAACCATGATTTAAGTATTTGAAGTTATTATATTTTTAGTGTCTTTAAAATGCATAATATATTTAAAATCCACAATTGAGAGTCTACTATGTGCCACTAAATGCCACTGCAGGGACAGAATATTTCTTAAATGAATTCACAGAGCTCACAGGGAAGGAAGGTTTCAACATGTCCTCTCCAGTGAGCACAGGTAGGCCAACTGGAGATCAAGTTCGGATCTGGCAGCTCATTCAGCAATTCCAACTTTTTGAAGTCTCGGTTGGTGAAATATTACAGACCATTTCCCAAAACACTTAACTCCAACAACAAGGTTTTAGTGTTTGGCAACATACAAGCAGAATGCAATTAAGTCTTGGAACTGTGTACTGAGTGTCTATCAGCTGGAGCCAAAGGGGAATGTAGGGAGACGAGGCTCCTTTCAGAGTATGGAACAAGCCCATCTGTGTCTCAGTCCCCCAGAGTGGAGGCACCTTAATGAGAACTGGCTAACGGTGGTAAGAACTCCTTGTCATCAATGAAGGAGGCATGTCTGGGCCTTACAAGGACATAAAGCAAAGAGGTAATAAAGTCATGAAAAAAAAAATGGCCCTTCTGTCTTGGACAGAGCTTAAAGAAAAATCAGAGCCATCTCTATTCTTATTTGATAGACTTATGTTCTCATTCACATCGTCTCCAGGCACTATGAATGCTAATTCAAATAGTAATAACTAACATTTATTAGGTGTGTATTACGTGCCAGGAGCCATCATAAGCATTTTATATGCATCAAATTTTTAAAATATGAGGAAGGGGTCATTATCAATACTTTAAAATGAGGAAACTGAGGCTCAGAGAGGTGCAGCAATTTGGTTGCAAGTGACAGAGTCTAAACTCAAACTAACCTAGACTAAAGGGGAATTTGTTGCCTTGAGGAGTACAATGAAGTGTTGAAACATCAAGCTCTGAAAGGGACAAAGATACAGATGGATCTTTGATGCAACTGGCACCAGGGTTTTTTTCTCTCTGCTCCTCTCTTCTTCTATCTGTGCATCAGCCACATCCTATTCTGCTACATGCCAGCTTCTAACACAGGTGGCAATGTGGCTTCTCAACTCCCCAGGCTCTCCTCTCTGTTCTGGTTTCAAAAATCCTAGGGCAAAGCTCTGATTGGTCCAGCTTGGGTCAGGTGTTCACCTTGAACCAATCAACAGTAACCAAGAGAGCAAGAGCATGTGAAAACATGGCAGTTCACTCAAATCACATGGGTTGGAGTCAGGGAAGAAGAAAGAAAATGACTTCCCAAAAAGAAGAATTATATATGTTCCCAGAAGAAAGAAAAAACTACCTATCACAGTCCACTAATTCCAAGAATAAGAGCCAACAAGACTATTAAATAGGGAGGAAACTGACTCCTCCTTAAGGTTACACACTCTGAAAGTCCTCCGAAAATCTGAGGTCCAGACCACGTATGGCATGCCAACTCAATTGAACATTAATTGATTTTTTACAGTGCACTGGCATTATATTCCAGGCTACCACATAGTATGGCCTCAGTAAATATTTGTTGGATGAATAATGCAAAGATGAATAAGGCAAGGTGCCTCTACTCAAAGAACTTACAGCCTAGTAAGTGATGAAGGCAAAGCAACAGCCCCAAAGGGACACAGAGCATAGTCTGAGAGCTCAGACAAATGGAAGATCACACTGGTTTGAGAACACATAGGGAGACAATAAGTTAGAAAAGTCATCAAGGAAGGAGGTCCTATTTGAGATCAACCTTGAAAACAGAATGAGATTTCAATAGGCAAAATGTAAGAAAAGTGTGCCCCAGCAAAAGCAAGCCATGTGAGCAAAGGCATGGAGGCAGGGATGGACGTATCATCCAGGCTTTTTTTTTTAATTGTACTAAAATATACATAACATAAAATTTGCCATTGTAATCATTTTTAAGTTTACAATTCAATGGCATTAATCACATTCACATTGCTGTACAACTATCATCACTATCTTAAAACTCTTCCATCTTCCAAAACTCTTCCATCACCCTTGCAGAAACTCTGCACCCATTAAGCAATAACTCCCCATTCCCAGGAACATGGTAATCTCTAATCTACTTTCTGTCTCCATAAATTTACCTAATCTATATATTTCATGTAAGTGAAAGTATACAATATTGATCATTTTGTGTTTCGTTTATATCACTTAGCATAATGCTTTCAAGTTTCATCCATGTTGAGGGATGTACTGTATCTTCATTCCTTTGTACACCTAAATAATATCCCATCGTATGAATATTCCACATTACCTTTATCAATTCATTGATGGATGGACATTTGGTTTGTTTCCACCTTTTGGCTATTGTGACTAATGCAGCAGTGAACATTGAGGGGTAAGTATCTGTTCAAGTCCTTGTTTTCGATTCTTT
>NW_012107585.1:4729707-4731547 GCF_000951045.1 Mandrillus leucophaeus
ACAGTGGCACAATCATAGCTCACTGCAGCCTCCAACTCCTGGGCTCAAGTAATCCTCTTGCCTCAGTCTCCCAAGCAACTAGGACCACAGGTGTGCACCACCACACCTGGCTAACCTTTTAAAATGTTTTGTAGAGACACGGTCTCCCTGTGTTGCCCAGGCTGGTCTTGAACTTCAGGCCTCAAGCGATCCTCCTGCCTTGGCCTCCCAAAGCACTGGGACTGCAGGCATGAGCCACCATGTCTGACCCTATAATATTTTACTGTATGACATGGTATATAGAGAAAAGCACATATATTTATATACTACATATATGTGCTATATAAAATTATACAGATCATTGTATTTACTCTATATATATATGTAGACAGAGGAGGTTCATTCATTTATTCATTTGTGCTGTGAAACTGAACTCTGATATTTTCTACTATCTTATAGGCTCAAAGTAGGGGACAAACAGGTATTTTAAAGCCACCAGCATTTTTTTCAGCTACTCAATACAGATTGAGTTCATCACAGTGGGTCTGAAGAGAAGAGGAGGGAAAATTTCTGTTTTGTTTTGGGAGAACACTCTTGGACTCTTGGAGGCATTTCAGTTAAGCAAAGGGGAAGCAATCTCCTCTTTTTTTTTTTTTTTTTTGAGATGGAGTCTCACTCTGTTGCCCAGGCTGAAGTACAGTGGCACAATCTCAGCTCACTGCAACTGATTCCGGCTCAAGTGATTCTCGTGTCTCAGCCTCCAGAGTAGCTAGGATTATAGGTGCTCAACACAATGCCTGGCTAAATTTTTGCATTTTTAGTAGAGGTGGGGTTTCACCACGTTGGTCAGGCTGGTCTTGAACTGACCTCAAGGGATCGGCCTACCTCGGCCTCCCAAAGTGCTGGGATTACAGGTGTGAGCCACCGCACCTGGCCGCAATCTCCTCTTCTGAAAAGGTCATGGAGGGAAGAAATGCATCTCTCTAAAGAATACTTTGCATGACAGAAAGGAAAGGATTTTCCTTCTCTCTCTCTGGAACAAAGTGGAAGTTGGAATTTGAAGGAGAGATAGTCAAAAAGACACCACGGACACGGGAAACAGGATGAGCCCACAACACCGTGGCAGGAGAAAAAGGTTCACCAGTTGGGGTGCTCATGAGCATAATGCATGAGCTCTAAAATATGTGAAGTCTGGAATTTAGCATCCAGGTTTTCCTATGATGTTTTTCTGTTCTCATCTCCAGGTCTCCAGTAAAAGAAGTGGGGCTAATTAGGGCAATGAAAGATGTCCAGCAGAGAACTTAGGAGGCTCCCAGAGGAATACTCTTCAAACAGATGTGGGAACATGGAAGTATTCCTCAAGGACCACCAGAAATGCCCAGGGAGGACTGTCTGGTATAAAACTGCAATTTTTTTGGATCAATGCAAAACAGAGCTCAAACAATTATATAACAACTGTAATGGAAGATGACCCAGAAAGCTGGAAAATCTCAAGACATCTGGGTTACAATGAACTCCATAGAAATGACTGAGGTCAATTCTATATTCAGAAATAGAAAGACAATGGTGAGGCCAGGCACAGTGGCTCATGCCTGTAATCCCAGCACTTTGGGAGGCTGAGGCGGGTGGATCACAAGCTCAGGAGTTCAAGACCAGCCTGGCCAACATGGTGAAACTCCGACTCTATTAAAAATACAAAAATTAGCCAGGCGTGGTGGTGGACACCTGTAATCCCAGCTACTGGGGAGGCTGAGGCAGGAGAATTGCTTGAAACCAGACGGCAGAGGTTGCAATGAGCCGAGATCGCCCACTGCACTTCAGCCTGGGCGAAAGAGCGAAAATCCATCTAAGAAAGGAAGGA
>NW_012107585.1:4732843-4734893 GCF_000951045.1 Mandrillus leucophaeus
AAGGTTACACACTCTGAAAGTCCTCCGAAAATCTGAGGTCCAGACCACGTATGGCATGCCAACTCAATTGAACATTAATTGATTTTTTACAGTGCACTGGCATTATATTCCAGGCTACCACATAGTATGGCCTCAGTAAATATTTGTTGGATGAATAATGCAAAGATGAATAAGGCAAGGTGCCTCTACTCAAAGAACTTACAGCCTAGTAAGTGATGAAGGCAAAGCAACAGCCCCAAAGGGACACAGAGCATAGTCTGAGAGCTCAGACAAATGGAAGATCACACTGGTTTGAGAACACATAGGGAGACAATAAGTTAGAAAAGTCATCAAGGAAGGAGGTCCTATTTGAGATCAACCTTGAAAACAGAATGAGATTTCAATAGGCAAAATGTAAGAAAAGTGTGCCCCAGCAAAAGCAAGCCATGTGAGCAAAGGCATGGAGGCAGGGATGGACATATCATCCAGGCTTTTTTTTTTAATTGTACTAAAATATACATAACATAAAATTTGCCATTGTAATCATTTTTAAGTTTACAATTCAATGGCATTAATCACATTCACATTGCTGTACAACTATCATCACTATCTTAAAACTCTTCCATCTTCCAAAACTCTTCCATCACCCTTGCAGAAACTCTGCACCCATTAAGCAATAACTCCCCATTCCCAGGAACATGGTAATCTCTAATCTACTTTCTGTCTCCATAAATTTACCTAATCTATATATTTCATGTAAGTGAAAGTATACAATATTGATCATTTTGTGTTTGGTTTATATCACTTAGCATAATGCTTTCAAGTTTCATCCATGTTGAGGGATGTACTGTATCTTCATTCCTTTGTACACCTAAATAATATCCCATCGTATGAATATTCCACATTACCTTTATCAATTCATTGATGGATGGACATTTGGTTTGTTTCCACCTTTTGGCTATTGTGACTAATGCAGCAGTGAACATTGAGGGGTAAGTATCTGTTCAAGTCCTTGTTTTCGATTCTTTCGGTTATCTACCTAGAAGTGAAATTGCTGGGTTGTGTAGTAATTCTGTTTAGCTTTTTGAGGAACCGTCATACTGTTTTTCTGTAGTGGCTGCAGCATTTTACATTCCCACCAGCAATATACAAGGGTTTCAATTTCTCTGCATCCTTGCCAACACTTGTTATATTCCGTTGTTGTTGTTATTGTTTTTAACAGCCATTCTAATAAAGGTGAAGTGGTATCTCGTTGTGGTTTCAATTTGCATTTTTTTAAATGACCAGGGGTATTTAGCATCTTCTCACATGCTTATTCAAGCCATCCTGTTTTATGAGTGCACAACCAACCACCATAAATCCAAGATGTTTAGGTTTCATTGTGTAGGCAATAGGGAGCCAATGATAGTTTGGAAGCCAAAGAGTGGCATGACCAGAAATATAAAATCTTGGCAGAGGAGTATAAAATGAAGCCAGAGGACTAGTTAAGAGGCTACTTCAATGGTCCAAGCGAGGGACCTGCCACCTCCCAAGCTTGAGCCAGGGAGGTGGTAGTGGCAATATAAGGAAAGGGACAGTTTCCAGATGCATCATCTTTTCAACACAATGGAAGCAACCTGTGTGCAATCACAAAGGGCTGGTTACGTAAGTATGGTAGAACCATGTGATTAATGGCTCCACATCTGTAAAAATAATGATGCTGATGAATAAATGAAACAGAAAGATGTTCCCAAGTAAATGAAAAAACTAAGGTTACAACACAGAGTGTACATCATGATCCCATTTTTAGATAGATGATGCGTAATTAGATCAGAACGCAAAGAGAAGGACAGACACTGAAGGTAAAAAAGACCTTGAACACCACACACGCAAATGTGAACAATGATCACCTCTTGCTAAACTAACCTCCCTGCAAGATACCTGTATGTTCTCTTTTATTTTCTTCCTTGCCTTTGTCACTATCTGAAAATATCTTATTCATTTGTTCTTCTGTTCATAAATCCCAGGAAGGAGGGAATCTGTTTTGTTCTCTCTCTATTCCCAGAACCTGGAATCTAGCCACAGGTGACGC
>NW_012107585.1:4737723-4739881 GCF_000951045.1 Mandrillus leucophaeus
AGGCAGGCAGGCAATGGTGAGCAAGATGGACATGGCCTTGAACCTCACAGATAAAACAAATATTCAACAAGTACAAACTTGTGGATTCCAATGGCTGTGACAGTCTAGTAAGAGTTTTGGCAAACTTTTTCTGTAAAGGAACAGAAAATAAATATTTGAGACTTTGTGGGTCATATGGTCTCTGCTGAACTCGGCCATGGTGGTGTGAAAGCAGTCACAGACGATGCATAAACAAATAGGCAATGCTGTGTTCCAATTAAGCTTTATTTAAGGATACTGCAATTTGAATTTCATATAATTTTCACATGTCAGAGACTATTATTCTTTTTTTAGCTACTTAAAAATGCAAAAATTATTCTTAGTTCTCAGGTCATACAAAAACAGGTGGCAGGATGGATTTGGACCATGGGGTGTGGTTCGGCTACTCCTGGTTGAAAGTTAGGCCTAAAACATACATAATAATAATTGACTGAAAATAGGCAGGGCACAGTGATTCACACCTGTAATCCCAGCACTTTGGGAGGCTGAGGTGGATGGATCATATGAGGTCAGGAGTTCAAGACCAGCCTGGCCAACATGGCGAAATCCCGTCTCTCCTAAAAATACAAAAATTAGCTGGGCGTGGTGACAGGTGCCTGTAATCCCAGCTACTTGAGAGGCTGAGGCAGAGAATCACTTGAACCAGGGAGGCAGAGATTGCAGTGAGCCGAGATTGCACCACTACACTCCAGCTTGGGCGACAGAGCGAGACTCTATCTCAATAGTAGTAATAATAATAATAATAGCTTATGGTCTTGAGCACAGGTCTAAGTACCAGGTGCTACGCCAAGTATGCTTTGCTACAATGATATTACTCTGTCACTCAGGCTGGCGTGCAGTGGCACAATTAGAGCTCATTGTAACCTTGAACTCCTGGGTGCAAATGATCCTCCCACCTCAGCCTCCTGAGTAGCTGGGGCTACTGGCAGATGCCACCATATCCAGCTGATTTGTTTTAATTTTTTGTAGAGAGGAAGTCTGACTATGTTGCCCAGGGTGGTCTTGAACTCCTGGCCTCAAGCGATCCTCCCACCTCAGCCTTCCAAAGCACTGAGATTACAGGCATGAACCACTGAACTCAGCCTGTAATTTGGCTTTCTTCTGGACTTTCTTGAGTGAGAAAGAAGAGAGGGGTATTGCACTAATTTTCCAAGAATTTAGCATAACTGGGTGGTGTCATCCTGTCTCTTCAAAGAAAATGTTAAAATGACTGCCCTAGGTACCTCCTCTCAAGCTCCCCAAATGCCAAGCAAGAAAGGATCATTGGGTCCAATCTTGTCACTTTCTCTATATATATTTTAAAAACTATTTAGCAGCTGGGCATGGTGGTTAACGCCTGCAATACCAGCACTTTGGGAGGCCAAGGCGGGCAGATCACCTGAGGTCCAGAGTTGGCGACCAGCCTGGCCAACATGGTGAAACCCAGTCTCTACTAAAAATACAAAAATTAGCCGAGTGTGGTGGTGCACACCTGTAATCCCAGCTACTCGGGAGGCTGAGGCAGGAAAATTGCTTGAACCCAGGAGGTGAAGGTTCCAGTGAGCTGAGATCGCACCACTGCACTCCAGCCTTGGAGACAGAGTGAGACTCCATCTCAAAATAAATAAATAAATAAATATTTTTTAAAAAAAAAACCTATTTAGACAGAATTAACGGAAAATGCACCCAAACACAGCAACCATCCTGCCACCTCTGGTGACTCCATTTACCACCACTTCCCCTTGCCCCAGTGACCATCTAACTTCTGGTCACAAATTGGCAAAAGGAATCACAGAAAACCAAGTAGCCTTGTGTCACCAGACCATCCTGCCCAACAAGGCAACCTTTGCTAAGAGTGACTCACTGTGGCGGAGAGGCAAGTGTAACAGGCATCTGGGCAGGAAGTACTGCCCTGTTTATTGATGGAAAACTGTTTGCCAGAGTAAGAGCTCTTTGGGGACTTTTGAAGATGTTTGGCAAGCCCCAGTCCCGAAGGCTGGCGTATGCTAAGAAAGGACCTGTGGGCCTCTGAAAACTTAGCAGCTAAAAGGTCACCTTCCCAGAAGCCTGTTAAGGGAACAGAATGAAAAGTTCTCCATCCCAGGAGGAAGCATGGGAGCGAGCTACCATGTTTTTTTTT
>NW_012107585.1:4741903-4742680 GCF_000951045.1 Mandrillus leucophaeus
TGGGATCCATTTTTATTCTCTTACATATATTTTTCAAATGTAAAAAAGGAATCTATGACTTTCATCATAAAAAAGTAACAAAGAAAAGAGACATAAACAGGCATTATTCTCACCACCGTCACAATGCCACTGGTTCTTTGATCACAGCTGTTACCCCCAAAAGGACCTCAAAGCCAGATTCTAACACCAGACCCCACTAGCACATCAAAGTACTTTTCTCAGCCTGTGAACCCACTCACTGCCTCTCTTCCCTTCCGCCAGCTTCCTGGGTATCCACTTCCTCCACCTGTGCCCACTCAGCACAGGATGTTATTAACACCATCACACCCCCACAGACTTAGGAGCCTAGAATAACCTGCTACCGGTAGGGCAGATACTTGGAAGACTCCTCCAGGAAGAGGAGGTCATTGATCAATGCCCACGCTTGTCCCATCCTCTCTTCTCGCCTCCCTTGCCCCCAGTCCTGGGGACTGTGGAGATCATTTTTAAACACTAGAGCTGGTAACATTGGAGGAGGATACCAGGCTGAGGGCATGGAAAAGTACGAGTGAAGCCAAGAAGCCCAATCAGAAATTCATCTCATGATTTCAGGCATCAGCAGCTGGCTGTTAGGCCCAGCGTTTCTGAACCAGAGATTAACCAACACTGGGTCTGAATCCCTGTGAAGAAAGACATGAGCCACTAACAATAAAGTGTCAATGTTTTTAGGTAATTTAATATATTATTTTATTTATTTATTTTTTGAGACAGAGTCTCGCTCTGTCATTCAGGCTGGAG
>NW_012107585.1:4742856-4746934 GCF_000951045.1 Mandrillus leucophaeus
ACAGGCATGCGCCACCACACCCAGCTAATTTTGTATTTTTAGTAGAGATGGGGTTTCTCCATGTTGGTCAGGCTGGTCTTGAACTCCCGACCTCAGATGATCCATCCTCCTCGGCCTCCCAAAGTGCTGGGATTACAGGTGTAAGCAACCAAGCTCGGCCTACCATGTCTCTCTTTAAGAGATGCTCCTCCTCTAGGAGTAAGTCACGCCCTCCACCCCATCCCCTGTAACTTCTCCCTTGGAGAAGTTCCCCCTTAGAGCAGTTTGCAAAACTGTAATTCGGTATATGTGTATATTTTATACCCACATGGCTTCAACTTCTGTGTGTTTGCTGTGCTGTAATCCACTTAGCATAGTGCCAGAAGCATGATAAAAATGTGTTGACCACATGAGATATCACCTCACACCCATGAGGATGTCTATAGTCAAACGAAATTGAAAATAACAAATATTAGTGATGATATGGAGAAACTGGAACCCTTGTGCACCATTGGCGAGAATGTAAAATAGTGTAGCTGTTACAGGAAACAGTATGGCAGTTCTTCAAAATATTAAAAAGAGACTTGAAAGCAGGGTCTCAAAAAGAGACTTGAATACCTATTTTCATAGCATTATTCACAACAGCCAAAAGGTAGAAGCAACCCAAATGTCCACTGACAGACATTTAGCATTGTGAAACAAAACCCAATCCAAGCCCACTCAAGCAAAACAACAAAAATTCATTGGCTCAAATGAAAAAAAGGAAATCCAAAGATAGATGTTTCAGCCGTAGCAGGATCCAGGTGTTCAAAATGGAAGATTTCAACACATACCTTGCAGTAACTGAGTCTTTGAACAACACAATTTAAAAATTTGATTTAATAGATATATACAGAATCCAGTACCCAACAATCAGAGAACACACATTCTTCTCAATTACATATGAAACATTTACAAAAATTGTCCACATTTCAGGCAGTAAAGTGTTTCAACAACTTTCAAATAATCAATGTCATATAGGTTATGATCTCTGATCACAACATAATGGAGTTGATAACAAAAAGAAAACAAAAAATGTTGACCTTAGAGAATATGCTTCTCAATTTTAAAAAGAAGAACACGCATCTATATAACATGAATCCAAGAAAAATCATAATGAAAATGTAAAAATACTTACAACTGAAAATAATGAAAATGCTATAAATTAAAGGTTATGGGATGCACCTAGTGAAGTACTTCAAAAAATGTATATTCTTTAATTTTTATATTAAAAATAAAGGTTAAAAATTAGTGAACTAAGTATCCAGCTTAGGAAGTTATAAATAAAACAAAGTAAGCTCAAAGTAAGAAGAAAGGCAATAGTAATAGTAAAAAGAATATAAATTGATAGAGGTAGGGAGGTTCCAAGATGGCCAAATAGGAACAGCTCCAGTCTACAGCTCCCAGCATGAACGATGCAGAAGATGGGTGACTTCTGCATTTCTAACTGAGGTACTGGGTTCATCTCACTAGGGCTTGTCGGACAGTGGGTGCAGCCCATGGAGCGTGAGCCGAAGCAGGGCGGGGCGTAGCCTCACCCGGGAAGCACAAGGGGTCAGGGAATTCCCTTTCCTGGCCAAGGGAAGGCGTGACAGACAGTACCTGGAAAATTGGGACACTCTCACCCTAATACTGTGCTTTTCCAATGGTCTTAGCAAACGGCACACCAGGAGATTATATCCTGCACATGGCTCAGAGAGTCCCACGCCCACGGAGCCTCACTCACTGCTAGCACAGCAGTCTGAGATTGAACAGCAAGGTGACAGTGAGGCTGGGGGATGGGCATTCGCCATTGCTCAGGCTTGAGTAGGTACACAAAGCAGCCAGGAAGCTTGAACTGGGTGGAGCCTACCACAGCTCAAGGAGGCCTGCCTGCCTCTGTAGACTTCACCTCTGGGTGCAGGGCATAGCTGAACTAAAGGCAGCAGAAACTTCTGCAGGCTTAAACATCCCTGTCTGACAGTTTTGAAGAGAGTAGTGGTTCTCCCAGCACCGAGTTTGAGATCTGAGAATGGACAGACTGCCTCCTCAAGTGAGTCCCTGACCCCTGAGTAGCTTAACTGGAAGGCACCTCCCAGTAGGGGCTGACTGACACTTCATACGGCTGGGTGCCCCTCTGAGACGAAGCTTCCAGAGGAAGGATCAGGCAGCAATATTTGCCATTCTGCAATATTTGCTGTTCTGCAGCCTCTGCTGGTGATACCCAGGCAAACAGGGTCTGGAGTAGACCTCCAGCAAACTCCAACAGACCTGCAGCTGAGGGTCCTGACTGTTAGAAGGAAAACTAACAAACAGAAAGGACATCCACACCAAAACCCCATCTGTACGTCACCATCATCAAAGACCAAGGTAGATAAAACCACAAAGATGGGGAGAAACCAGAGCAGAAAAGCTGAAAATTCTAAAAATCAGAGTGCCTCTCCCCCTCCAAAGGAATGCAGCTCCTCGCCAGCAATAGAACAAAGCTGGACAGAGAATAACTTTGACGAGTAGAGAGAAGAAGGCTTCAGGCGACCAGTAATAACAAACTTCTCCGAGCTAAAGGAGGATGTTCAAACCCATCGCAAAGAAGCTAAAAACCTTGAAAAAAGATTAGACAAATGGCTAATTAAATAAACAGCATAGAGAAGACCTTAAATGACCTGATGGAACTGAAAACCATGGCACAAGAACTACGTGACGCAAGGCAAGCTTCAGTAGCCAATTCGAACAAGTGAAAGAAAGGGTATCAGTGATTGAAGATCAAATGAATGAAATGACGTGAGAAGAGAAGTTTAGAGAAAAAAGAGTAAAAAGAAACAAACAAAGCCTCCAAGAAATATGGGACTATGTGAAAAGACCAAATCTACATCTGATTGGTGTACCTGAAAGTGACAGGGAGAATGGAACCAAGTTGGAAAACACTCTTCAGGATATTATCCAGGAGAACTTCCCCAACCTAGCAAGGCAGGCAACATTCAAATTCAGAAAATACAGAGAATGCCACGAAGATACTCTTCGAGAAGAGCAACTCCAAGACACATAATTGTCAAGTTCACCAAAATTGAAATGAAGGAAAAATGTTAACGGCAGCCAGAGAGAAAGGTCAGGTTACTCACAAAGGGAAGCCCATCAGACTAACAGCAGATCTCTCAGCAGAAACTCTATAAGCCAGAAGAGAGTGGGGGACAATATCCAACATTCTTAAAGAAAAGAATTTTCAACCCAGAACTTCATATCCAGCCAAACTAAGGCTTCATAAGTGAAGGAGAAATAAAATTCTTTACAGACAAGCAAATGCTCAGAGATTTTGTCACCACCAGGCCTGCCTCACAAGAGCACCTGAAGGAAGCACTAAATATGGAAAGCAACAACTGGTACCAGCCACTGCAAAAGCAAGTGAAATTATAAAGACAGTCAATGCTATGAAGAAACTGCATCAACTAACGAGCAAAATAACCAGCTAACATCATACTGACAGGATCAAATTCACACATAACAATATTAACCTTAAATGTAAATGAGTTAAATGCTCCAATTAAAAGACACAGACTGGCAAATTGGATAAAGAGTCAAAACCCATCAGTGTGCTATATTCAGGAGACCCATCTCATGTGCAGAGACACACATGGGCTCAAAATGAACGGATGGAGGAAGATCTACCAAGCAAATGGAAAACAAAAAAAGGCAGGGGTTGCAATCCTAGTCTCTGATAAAACAGACTTTAACCAACAAAAATCAAAAGAGACAAAGAAGGCCATTACATAATGATAAAGGGATCAATTCAAAAAGAGCTAACTATCCTAAATATATATGCACCCAATACAGGAGCACCCAGATTTATAAAGCAAGGCCTTAGAGACATACAAAGAGACTTAGACTCCCACACAATAATAATGAGAGACTTTAACATCCCACTGTCAACATTAGACAGATCAATGAGTCAATGAGACAGGAAGTTAACAAGGATATGCAGGAATTGAACTCAGCTCTGCACCAAAGGGACCTAATAGACATCTACAGAACTCCACCCCAAATCAACAGAATATACATTCTTCTCAGCACCACATCGCACTTATTC
>NW_012107585.1:4751186-4751859 GCF_000951045.1 Mandrillus leucophaeus
TCATGACTAAAACACCAAAAGCAGTGGCAACAAAAGCCAAAATTGACAAATGGGATCTAATTAAACTAAAGAGCTTCTGCACAGCAAAAGAAACTTCCATCATAGTGAACAGGCAACCTACAGAATGGGAGAAAATTTTTACAATCTACCCATCTGACAAAGGGCTAATATCCAGAATCTACAAACAACTTAAACAAATTTACAAGAAAAATATCAAACAACCCCATCAAAAAGTGGGCAAAGGATATGAACAGACGCTTCTCAAAAGAAGACATTTACACAGCCAACAGATACATGAAAAAAATGCTCATAATCACTGGCCATCCAATGAGATACCATCTCACACCAGTTAGAATGGTGATTATTAAAAAGCCAGGAAATGACAGGTGCTGGAGAGGACGTGGAGAAATAGGAACACTTTTACACTGTTGGTGGGACTGTAAACTAGTTCAACCGTTGTGGAAGACAGTGTGGCGATTCCTCAAGGATTTAGAACTAGAAATACCATTTGACCCAGCCATCCCATTACTGGGTATATAACCAAAGGATTATAAATCATGTGGCTATAAAGACACATGAACACGTATGTTTATTGCGGCACTATTCACAATAGCAAAGACTTGGAACCAAGTCCATTAGTGATAGACTGGATTAAGAAAATGTGGCACATATA
>NW_012107585.1:4752574-4757688 GCF_000951045.1 Mandrillus leucophaeus
AGGTGCTTGGATCACCTGAGGTCAGGAGTTCTAGACCAACCTGGCCAACATGGTGAAACCCTGTCTCTACTAAAAATACAAAAAAATTAGCCAGGCATGGTGGCACACACCTGTAAGTCTAGCTACTCGGGAGCCTGAGTCAGGAGAATCGCTTGAACCTGGGAGGTGAAGGTTACGGTGAGCCAAGATCATGCCATTGCACTCCAGCCTAGGCGACAACAGCAAAAACTCTGTCTCAAAAACAAAACAAAACAAAAATATATATATACACACACACACATATTTATATATATAAATTATAAGAGAAATGATTTTTTTAAAAACCAAATGTTGGTTCTTCAAGAAAAAATAATAATAGATGCAGGTCTCTGGTGACATTGATCTAGTAAAAAGAGAAAAAGCACAAATGGGGAATATGTCTAAAAATACCTAAAAGACAGATTTTAAAAGATAATGAAATACTGTGAAAAACTTTATGACATTAAATTTGACACTTTAGACTACATGGAAAATTATACACGGAAAATCATATATTTTACAAAACTGGCTTAGAAAGAAATAGAAAACAAGAATAGTTCTAAAATGAAGAAAATTTGTCAGTAATTTAAAATATTTCCTCAAAGGAAAGAAAAAGATCTAGATAGAATTGTAAAAAACTTATAGCAAATTTTCAAGAAACAGATAATTCCAATTTCATACAAGCACTTCCGAAGAATTCCCAAGAGGAAATGTACCCGTTAATCTAATACAATTCTGATACCAAAACCAGACAGAACATGAAAAAGGAAAGTTACAGGATTATCTTGCAAATAAATATATGTGCAAAAATCCTAAATATCAGAAAGCAAAACCTAGCTATATGTTCATGAAATATATCATTCATATATCATATCATAAACTATAACATATAATAAAATCCATCATGGCCAATTTGACTTATACCAGGAACATAAGATTAGCTTAACCTTCAAAAATCATTTCATGTAAATTGTCACATTTTTCAGATCAAAGGAAAAAACTATATGATCTTGACAATGGATGAAGAAAAGGCATTGGATAGAATTCAACACTCATTCATAATTTGTTTTAAAGAAGACAGAACACTTAGCAAACTAGGAATAGGAAAAAAAAAATTTACCTTGATAAACATATCTACCTAAAGCCTGTAACAGAAATCATAATTGCAGGTGAAATTTAGAAGTATTCCCTTTAGAGGAGGGAACAAAAGAAGTGCACTCATTCTCACTTCTTCCATTCAAAATTGTACTGGATACCCTAGCCAATGCAATAATACAAGATTAATTAAACCAAGGTAGAATGATTAAAATATGGCAACAAAATGAATTATTTGCAATCAATGTGATTATCCACATAGAAACCGCAAAGACTCTATAAACTATTAAGAATAAATTAGACGATTTAGCAAGGTAATTGAATATAATAGTGATATAAAACTTAGCTGCATTTCTCTGCATCAACAACAAACAGAAATATAACATTTAAAATACTCAACAGGCCAGGCACGGTGGCTCACGTCTGTAATCCCAGTACTTTGGGAAGCTGAGGCAGGTGGATCACTTGAGCCCAGGAGTTCAAGACCAGCCTGGCCAACATGGCGAAACCCCATCTCTACTAAAAATGCAAAAATAGCTGGGCTTGAACCCAGGAGGCGGAGGTTGCAGTGAGCCGAGATCGTGTCACTGCACTCCAGCCTGGGTGACAGAGACTCCTTCTTAAAAAATAATAAATAATAAATAATAAATAATAAAATAAAATACTCAACAATGATGGCAAAATAAATTGGTAGCAAGAAATACAGCTATTTTAAAAATAAGCAGAGCCTCAAGTAGAAAATTAGACAACTATACAACTCCCTTGAAAGACATTAAAGACATATTTATATCAAGAAAGATATTTCTCCCCAAAATTGATTATATAAATATTCAGGCAATTTCAAACAAAATTCTAATAAAGTTTTTTGTGAAACTGGAAAAGCTAATTCCAAAAGAGAAAAAAGCCAAAGGCAGTCACAACATTTTTTGGAAAAGAAAAAGAAATCAAGACTTACCTTAGAAAACTATAGCAATTAAGATAGTACTTTATTGGCGCAAAAAATTAAAAATAGTTTGATGAAACAGAGTAGAGAATGCAGACACAGTACTAGACATATGACAAAAGAAACATCACAGGTCACTAGGAAAAGTATACCCTTACTCTATAAACACCACTAGGACGATAAGCTATCTGTAAAAAAAAAAATTTTTTAATTTGATTTCTACTTCACACTATTAAAAAAACAGCTCCAAATGGATTAAAGACTTAATGTGAGACCGGGCATGGTGGCTCACGTCTGTAATCCCAGCATTTTGAGAGGTGAGGCGGGTAGATCACTTGAGGTCAGGAGTTCAAGATCACCCTGGCCAACATGGCCAAACCCCATCTCTACTAAAAATACAAAAATTAGCTGGGCTTGGTGGTGGGCGCCTGTAATCCCAGCTACTCAGGAGGCAGAGGCAGGAGAATCACTTGAACTCAGGAGGTGGAGGATGTAGTGAGCCGAGATCACACCACTGCACTCCAGCTTGGGTGACGAGACTCCATCTCAAAAAAAAAAAAAAACTTAAATGTGAAAATAAAAGTCTAAATTTTTAGAAGAAAAAACGAGAGAATATTTGTATGACCTTGAGTTTAAGAAAGGATTTCTAAACAAGCTATCATAAAGGAAAACTGAGTTATATGCTCAGACATATTTGGCAATAGAAAAACTTCTACTTACAACATCATAAATAGGGGACTTCACTTCTGGTTCTGATGAACTAGCCTGTATCAGAATGTTCCTGGCAAACGCAATTTGAAAAGATTAATAAATACCCAAAAAATATATCTGAAGGCATTGCAAAGATCAAGGCAGCCAGGGCTTAAGAGGTTAATGTTCTCTGAGCCCACTGAAGTTAGTCTGACATTCTGTGCCACCTTCTGCCAATTTGTCAGTAGCATCAAGCTAAGAAACTGAGAAGAAAGTGGATATAAGAGGTTGAGAAGTTTAGCAAAGCTTTCCAGCATCGCAACAGGACTGGAGAAGCAACATAAGAGCTCAGGACCTAACAAGGAGAAAGGTCACAGGTTGTATTAATCTGTTTTCACACTGCTGTAAAGAACTACCCAAGACTGGGTAATTTATAAAGGAAAGAGATTTAATTGACTCACAGTTCCGAGTGGCTGGGGAGGCCTCAGGAAACTTACGATCATGGTACAAGGTAAAGGAGAAGCAAACGCACATCTTACGGTGGCAGCAGGAGAGACAGAAGTGAGAGCACAGGAAAAACTGCTGCTTTTAAAACCATCAGATCTTGTGAGAACTTCCTCACTATCACAAGAACAGCATGGGGGAAACCGCCCCCATGATCCAATCACTTCCCCTCCTCCACATGTGAGGATTACAATTCCAGATGGGATTTGGGTGGGAACACAGAGCCAAACCATATCACAGGAAAACACACCCAGGTTTTCACTTGAATTTCAATGAAAGGGCTGTCCCTTTCACGGAAAAGGGCTATACGCCAAGAGTGAGGGCAAACCAGAAATAAGACAACCCTCGTGAACACTGAACCCAGTGATGTGCCAGAGTTGGCTCATATCAACTTCTGAGGAGGCAGTTGTTAAATTTACATTAATTCTGTGAACTACCTGTTAAATATAGTCATTATTTAAAATAATTATATGAACTTACAATTAAATAAATTATATTTAAAACAAAGATGACGGCCAGGCGCTATGGCTCCCGTCTGTAATCCCAGCACTTTGGGAGGCGAAGGTGGGTGGATCACTTGAGTTCTAGACCAGCCTGGCTGACATGGTGAAACTCTGTCTCTACTAAAAATACAAAAATTAACCAGGTGTGGTGACACATATCTGTAATCCCAGCTACTCAGGAAGCTGAGGTGGGAGGATCACTTGAACCTGGGAGGCAGAGGTTGCAGTGAGCTAAGATTTTGCCACTGCACTCCAGCCTGGGCAACAGAGTGAGACTCTGACTCAAAAATAAATAAATAAATAAATAAATAAAACAAAGATAATAAATATTCAATGTTTTCTAATTATTTTACAATATTTTATTATTATTGATGCTTTGAGGTTACTTCTGTCTATAGCATCTACATGACAGAAATACTATATAACGGTGTGCTAACTACGCATCTCTTTCCAACATCACACTTAGTGACCTCAGGTTGGTGAGAATATTTACACCACAGAAATTGGTAACATTACATATAATACCTTGATTAACTGTTTTGTTGATTGTCTAAGCCAGGAGCCAGCAAATTGTTTCTGTAAAGGGCCAGACAATACATATTTTCAGTTTTGTAAGCCACACAGTCTCTGTCATAACTATATAACTCCGCCATTGCAGTACAAAAGCAGCCGTAAACAATATATAAACAAATGGGTGCAGGCAGATTTGACCCACAGCTGTAATTTGCCAACCCAGATCTAGACTTTTAAAAGTGATACATAAAATATTAACAATGTAGGTTAAACTTAAAAGAAGTCATTACATTATGAATAACAAAAAAGAACAAATACTCTTCCGGTATTGAAACTATTATCCAACTTCGCAAAAAAGTTGCTCATATCATCGACAAATAAGTTAAATTCCCATGTCTCCATTGTTTCATTTTTGCCTTTCTCATTAACCTAAACAAAAATATCAACTAACACTCATGTCAAAACTACACTCATTCATCAGTGCAACCCTAGGTTGGCTAAAGATACAAGAATTTGACAAAAATCCATAAGAATTCTGTGAGAATTGGATATTTGAAATTTACTATTAAAATATTGTATAGTTTTAATTATTTGTAAGTTGAATGTTACATGTCCTTTATATCAGTAAATTTATAATAAATATATAAGTTATAATATATGCATATATAATATATATTTATATATTAATAATACATGTACATCACTACCCAGAGAAACCACTACAAAAACTATACAGAGAGATACTGGAAAATACTAGAAATAAATCAAAATGGAATCTCAAAAAGTATTCAAGTAACCTATAGGAAGGCAAGTAAAGAAAAGCAGAGGTGGCTGGGCGCGGTGGCTCA
>NW_012107585.1:4758457-4791784 GCF_000951045.1 Mandrillus leucophaeus
AGGAAGGAAGGAAGGAAGGAAGGAAGGAAGGAAGGAAGGAAGGAAGGAAGGAAGGAAGGAGAAAGAAAAAGAAAGAAGGAAAGAAAGAAGAACAGAGGAAACAAAATAATAATAATAATAATAAAATGGCAGACTTAAGTTCTAGCATAGCAATAGATTAGGGCCCATCCCACTGACCTCATTTGAATGTAATTCTCTATTTAAGGGCCCTATCTCCAAATATAGTCACATTCTGGGATACAGAGACTAGGATTCCTACATATAAATTTTGGGGAGACACAGTTCAGCCCATAACGTAGGCATTAGATGACTATATGCTAAATAAATAAATAATGAATGAATGAATGAATGAATGAGTGAATGGTCGAAGCCTCCATTATAACATGTCTTTTGTGAAAGGAGATGTGAATCCCAGATGCCTAAGCTGAGGATATGTGGGCATTTTTTATTGTCCTGAACTCCTCCCATTCAACCAGTGAAGCAAAGTGTAGGGTAATGCCATTCCCAGTGGGACACCAGGGAGCCAAGCTAAGTGCTAATACAATCTACTTATTGTTAGTGCTCTGATATCTTCAATCTTCTAGCACCAAACATGGAGGTCAATTCTCCAAGTGCCAAGGAGGCTCCCCCAGTCAAATTCAGTCACCTTTTGAAACTAACCCTTACTGATCCCTAAATGTCAGAGAAGGCATATAAGCACAGACAACCACCACCCTAAGGAAGGCTTTCATTGTCAGGATATGTTGTAGAAAGAGAGTTGATCTGGTCCAAAACCTATGTCCATTTATTCTCAATTTTTCCATGTCAATACAACCACTGTGGCCAGAGTCCTAATTTCAAATACGCAGTTCCCTTGTCTTCATATGTATCCTTGCCCAAATCTGGATACCAGAACACTAAGCCCAGTCCCAATCTCTAAAAATGCCATTACCTATAAAAAAGAATGCTTTGAGGTTAATCATCTCAATGGTTCCTTCAAGTCCTAAGACTGCTTGACTTTAGACACCCTGATTTCTTAATAAACAATTATGTCTTTAACATTCATATGTCACTTTATTCATTCACTCATTCATTTGCTTGATATTCAGTGGGTGTTTCCTACATGCCAGGCACTGTTCTAATTCCTGGGATACAATGGTAAAGGAAGGTTTCTGCTTTTGTGAGGCTTACATATTAGTGAGGAAGACAGATGCTGGGTAAATAATAGTAGTGATGATGGTGATGATGATGATGATGATGATGATGACTGTTGACGAGGAGGATGATAATAGTTGGCAAAGATTATTTCAAACAATATTAAGTGCCTGGGAGGGAGATGATGAGATAGTAACTTAATGGCCACATTAGCTCATGTGCTAACAGGAGGCTTAGCTGAGCAGGCAACATGGGAGCGGAGGCTTGAATATCAAAACGGAGCCAACCACATAAAGATCAGAAGGATCATATTCCAGATGGTAGAAAGAGCATATGCAAAGGCCCTATGGTGGCAACAAGGGTATTTAGAGGAACAGAAGGGAAAAAAAAAAAAAAAAGACCAGTATGTCTCCTAGTATCAAAAGTTCACTAAGTGTCCAGAATAATATTTTCTGTCTCATGGTTTAAGCTGAATTCTCCCAAGGTTTGGGAATTAGGAAAGGGCACTCATTCTTGTAAACACATAATCCTCAAATCCTCTTGATAAAAGTCACTTTGTCCTTTTAAAGCCTCCAACAACTAAGACTTTGAGTACTTATCATGTGCCAGGCACTGTGATAAGCACTTTACATGCACTGTCTCCTTTAATCATCACAACAACTGCATTAGAGTTGGCATTATTGTCCCCATTTTATAGGCAAGAAAACTGAGGCTCTCGCAGATTGACTTGCCCAAGGTCACATAATGAGAAGCGAGGGGACAGGGATTTGACTTATCCAGGCATGTGCCCCGCCATTTTCGGCTGCTCTATATCGGCTACCATTATCCCAGACATGAGTATGTGACCTTTGACCTAAGTTGGTTTCTAAAATCATGGAGGATCTCAGGGAGTCCTCAGGCCTTTCTAAGTTACCTTACAGTTCTGCTGATACTGTTCCTAAAAGCCATTTGGGACCAGACCCAGGTTGGCTCCATCTGAATCTCAAGGGAGGATTTTAATAAACAAAGATCCTGGGATTAGAACCCAAGGCTAAAAATACATCTTCCCCTTTTGAAAAGCTCCCCCAGGTGACTTGGGTGAGCAGCCAGGAAGAGCACTGGCCCATCTAACCCAACCTCCCTAGCCTACACAACATCTTCAGAAAATCTTTCAGAGACCGGGAATTCATCACATTCCAATTTTAGCCTTAATATTGGAAACTTCTTTCTTTGTTGCCTGAACTCTGCTCTTCTCAAACTTGGGCTGCCTAAAAAGAAATGGAAGTCATCCAAGGCCATACGACTGAAAATTCTTATAACTATAAACAATTTCATATCCTATTTCCTGAAACTGTTATGTTTTGTTTTGGTTTTTGTAAGGAACACAAACCAACCAACCCAGCACCTCAGAGTGCGAGTCAAAAAACTGAAGAAACACGTGTTGTCCCTCATCAGACTCACTGTGCAAAAAGATCAAAGAGACAGACAGAACAGAGATGTGAAAGGGAGGCTGGAGAAGGAGGCAGTTGACTATGATAGAAAGAGAAATGAGAGGGAGAATGGGTTAAATATTGGAATCTGTGGCTCTGACTTTTAAAAACCCACTTTCAATCTTTAGCAAAAGAACAACAAAAAGAATCATCCCTTAGCAAAAGCATGTCGAAACTTCCTTGGCCAGAAAGATGCAAGAAAGTTTTAATTCTTAATGCACAAAAATTCCCTAGGAGCCCAAGAAGAGCTTTCTTGCTGGATTGTGATAGAAAGCCCACTCCTTCATGTATAATTGAAGACATTTAGGATGACATTACAACCCTTCCTGCTTATACACGGAACAGCCTCCCATCCCTGGCTAATGTGCAGCGCTCCCAGGAAGCTCTCTTAAGCAATTAAAAATGGTCAATTCTGCTGCCGAGCAAGAGTCTGAGCTCATCCCAGCCTCTGTGTGATCGCCACAACACATTTAGGAATCATTCACTTCAAGCATGCTCATTCTTCAAACTGTTCCCAAACCACGCTTGCTAAATATGTAGGTTAGGGTCATTTTTTTTCCCCAAATAACACAAATAACAAAATGATTGTTTTTGATAAGCATTTCCTTTTAATTTGTTCAGTTGGTTTCTAATTTACCAAGTATAGGAAATAAAACTAGATTATGTGTGGTCCCTACCCTTCTGGAACCATTTGCTTCTGAAAGTTTAATGCCAGAATCCCCGTCTTCCGCATAGGAAACCTAATTTAATTCACAGCAAATATTGCACTGGAGTGTTATTTTGCATTACAACTGTAATATACACTGTGTCCAAAAAAAATGGGGGAGTGGGGAGGGAAGGCAGGAACAGTTACCTTGTTAGGTTGTATAGTTTAAAGTAGTTATGTAAAGTGTGGTCCACAGACCAGTGGCACCTGAGAGCTTGCAGAAATACAAAATGCTGCTTTAGAGCAGTGATGCCCAACCAAGGGTGATTTTGCCCCTTCGGGGACATTGGGCAATGTCTGGAGACATATTTGGTTGTCTCAACTGAGGATGGGGGTGCTACTGGCATAAAGTGGGTAGAGGCCAGGAATGCTACTCAACCTCCTACAAGGCGCAAGCCAGGCCCCCACAACAAATAATTCTCCTGCCCCCAAATGTCAACAGTCTTGAGGTGGAGAAACCCTGATTTAGAGGAAAGTGAATGGGAAATCGTGAGGTGGGAGGGAAAGTGAATGGGAAATAGTGGATTGGGAGTAGAGAGAGTAAAAAGAAATTGCTTCAACCTGGTAAATAATAGAAGTAATAGGGAGTCATGGAACTTCGGCTGTGATATGAGGGTTGTGTACCCGTAAGGAAGTCACTTACCCTCTCTTGATTTCATTTTGCACATTTATAAGATGAAGGGGAAAAATAAAATTGAGCCAAAAAGAATTACTATCTACAAGGTTCTTTTCGGGATAGATGCCTTATAATTCAGGTAGTCTTTTGCAAACTTGAGTAATCTATAGATCACCTTCACTATGTTTTCCGTATCTGAGTGCCATCTCTGCTAGTTAAGGTTTTACTTTAAGTAATATATTTTGTGTTTTTAAACTGTATTTTAAGAGAAAATTTTGTGTCACTGCCATCAGTTTAAAGCCACTTCTATTTCACAAAACTGGAAGTAAACACAATTAAAAGACATCCATGTTATTAAATTCTAGCTAGGTAACATTGTCTTCCCAAGACTTTGAGCTTCAGGCCAGCCCCTCTTGATCAAATGGAGATTAATGAAGGTTAGAAGGCTAAAGGTATATTTGCACCAACTTGAGACTTTCTGTACCACCTTAAATCGTCTTACATTTCATCAGTGGGATGCATCTACCCTTTGGAAAATCATTGTATGGAGATTAAATCGGCAAACTTTGGAACAGATCCATTTGGGTCTGAGACTCGGCTCCACCATTCATTGGCTGTTGGATATTAGGCAAGTGATTTAACCTTGGTAAGCCACAGTTTCTCATTGGGAGTTAGTAATAGGAAAGCCTCTGAGATGGCCCCAGCGATTCCCACCTTCAGACATTCATGCCCTTGCATAATCCCCTCCCCTTGAGTCCCCTTGAGGGTGTGCTGGACTTAGTGATTTGCTTGTAACCAATAGAATACAGCAATAATGATGGGATGTCACTTCTGAGATTAGGTTGCAA
This sequence comes from Mandrillus leucophaeus, assembly GCF_000951045.1. Lineage (NCBI taxonomy): Eukaryota > Metazoa > Chordata > Mammalia > Primates > Cercopithecidae > Mandrillus > Mandrillus leucophaeus. The sequence goes on from NW_012107585.1 coordinate 4,763,231, forward strand.
AAGACTCTCTCTTTCTCTCTCTCTCTCTCTCTCACACACACACACACACACACACACACCTTTGTTTCACTCCCTCCCTCTCTTTCTCTCTGCTCTGGTTCTGCAAAAACAAGTTGTCATGCTGTGAGTAGCCTTATAGAGGCCCATGTAGCAAGGAATTAAAGTCCAGCCAAAAATCACCAAGAACATGAAGCCAACCATAGCTATGCAAGTAAGTTTGGACATGGATCTGTCACCCACACCACCCAGTCAAGCTTTGCAATGGCTGCAGCTCCAGCCTTGTGAGAGATCCTGAGTCAGAGATATCGATCTAAGCTGTGCCCAGATTTCTGACTCACAGAAATTATGAGATATTACCTACATGTGAGATGACACATATTTGTTGTTTCAAGCTGCTAAGTTTGGGAATAATTTGTTAGGCAGCAATAGATAACAAATGTAGCGACTGTGAAGGTTCTACAAGATAATGGGCCCCCATTCAAAGGAGAAGTCATACTGGAAACACTATTATGCAATGTGGAGAAAATCCACAATAGCTGCTAGTATTAATCAATGAATTCCACTATGAATATGAATGGACAACCAAGGATCCTCACATTTGTGAACTAAGATGAACAAATAACACAACTGAACTTTAACCAAAAAAAGAGAAGGTATAAAAGAAAAAAATATTGTTTTTCTTTGAGACGGGGTCTCACCCTGCTGCCCAGGCTGGAGTACAGTGGCTCAGTCATGGCTCATGATAGCCTCGACCTCCTGGGCTCAAGTGATCCTCCCATCTCAGCCTCCCAAGTAGCTGGGACTACAGCTGCACCACCATGTCTGGCTAATTTTTAATTTTTTTGTAGAGATGGGGTCTCACTATGTTGCCCAAGCTGGTCTTAAACTCCTGGGATCAAGTGATCATCTCACCTCACCCTCCCAAAGTACTGGGATTACAGGCATCAGCCACCACACCCAGCCAAGAAATTTTTTTTAATTATAGTTAGTAGTGTCTTCACAGAGATCCAAGAAGATATTCTTTTTTTTTGAGATGGAGTCTCATTCTGTCGCCCAGGCTGGAGTGCAGTGGCACAATCTCGCCTCACTGTAAGCTCCCCCTCCCGGGTTCAGGCCATTCTCCTGCCTCAGCCTCCCGGGTAGCTGGGACTACACGTACTCGCCACCACGTCCGGCTAATTTTTTTGTATTTTTAGTAGAGACGGGGTTTCACCGTGTTAGCCAGGATGGTCTCCATCTCCTGACCTCGTGATCGGCCCACCTCAGCCTCCCAAAGTGCTGGGATTATAGGCGTGAGCCACCGCGCCCAGCCAAGATATTCATTTTAAAATAATAATTAGTGTTGACAATTATAAGCTCTACTGAAAAGACATTATCAGAAAATAGGAAGGAGCTCTAAAAAATTAAAAATTATACTACCTAAATTTTTAATTTGGTGCACAGCCTGGAAAATTGTCAAGAACCTAAGGGGAAAAAGACATGCAAAATATAAACACTAAGAGACACAAAGGACAATCCAGAAGATTCCAAATTTATTTAATAAGAGACCCAGAAAATGAGGAACAGAAAATAGACGTGATAAAAAATCTACCAAATAATAGAATAATTATCTCAACTCATGCAGAAAAGATAACCAACAAAATCCAACAGTTATAAATAATTTTTACATTAATTTAAGCTAATGGAAACTTTCTTAATATGATAAAAAAAAATCCAAAACAACTGATTATAAGACCTCATACAGAATCACCTAAGTTTACTTATGTCTATTCTGGTCAAATGTGAATGATATTCACATAAAGTTATACTTTAAAATTATAACAAAACCTCAATTAAAAAGCAAATTAACATTTTCTTTAAAAATCTATCACAAATAAAGTCAGTAACAAGAAAATAATATTTGCTTAACATTATAAAAATTATAATTAAGAAAAATAAATGATGTTTAGGAATAGGAAAGAATCTTCTTCAACCAATACGATTAGCTATACAGAAAATGTAAAAGAATCTATAGACAAACTGTTAGAACCAATAAGAGTATCCAGAATAACAACATACAAATACCAGTATAATTTCTACATTCTAAGAACTACCAGTTAGAAAATGTAACCGAAAAAAAAGATCCCACTTAAACAGCAAGAAAAACTGTAATGACTATAATTATGAAGAAAATTATAAAACATTATTGAAATACACAGAAGAAGCCTTGAATAAATACAGATAAATTTGGGAAGACTTTAATAACTTTTCCAATTTTTTTTCCATCCATGGAATACACATGTTTGTGCTTCAGGAAACTTACTTAAAGACAATATGAATTGTCTAAGTTAATTTTTTAAATAAAAGTAATGGGGAACAATACACACTGGGGCCTAGAGGTGGGGATGGGAGGGTGGGGGTTTTGGGGTGGGGAGAGGGAGAGCATCAGGAAGAATAGCTAATACACACTGGGCTTAATACCTAGGCCATGGGATGATCTGTGCAGCAAACCACTGTGGCACATGTTTACCTATGTAACAAATCTGCACATCCTGCACATGTACCCCTAAACTTAAAAGCTGAAGAAAAAAAGTAGCATTTACCCTATCAGATATTAATCTCTCATACAAATGCATAGCAACAAAAAACCATGCAGTACTGGTGTGGGAAGTGGCTACTAGAGCCATGTATAATCACGGATGGTTTGGAGGAAACTATTAGGTTGGTTCAAAAGTAATTGTGGTTTTTGCCATTGAAAGTAATGCAAAACTGCAATTACATTTACTCCAACCTAATAACTCATTATTTGAACAAAACTGAAAGCGGATCCCTGACTCACACCTTTACAAAGGTGAGCTCCAAATTCCTTGAGGATGTAAATATAAAATGTGAAACCAGAAATCTAATAAAAGCAATTGTCAGAGAATATTTTTGTGACTTCTAAATGGAGAATGACTTATTAAATAAAATTTAAAACCTATACCATAGGTGGAAAACTGGTGGTACATCAAAATTAAGGTTCCCTGTTTAAAGAAATATCACATAGTTAACAGATAAATGGTAGCCTGAAAGAAGATATTTGCAACATATAAAAAACTGCACGTTCTGCACATGTAACCCAGAACTTAAAGTATAATAATAAAAAAACAAGAAATTAACATCTAGAATATAAAAGAAACAAAATCAACAAGAGAAGAAGAAAACTCCAATAGAAATAGAAAAATTCAGAAGAATATATTGACAGACAATTTACATATAGGGAAATCTGAATGGCTGAAAAGTAAATGAATAAATGTTCAATCTCACTAGTAATCAAAGAAATGCAAATTAAAACAATTAGATACCGATTTACTCCCATAAGACTGGCAAAAGCTGGAAAGTAAGCCAGTAACAGGAATCTCCATGCACTCTGATGGGCATATAAACAAGTACAGTCATTCTAGAAAACAATCCAGCAATAGTTAGTGAAAGAAAATCTGTGTATACCCTAGGACTTAGCAACCCTGCCCCTGAACATATATACTCTATAGAAACTCTAACACAGAACTCTAATGTGGCATATATAAGAATGTGCATTGCAATAATGTTTGTGTTGTAGGGAGCTAAAGACCACTAGATATCCATTACTGGAGAAATATAACAGTAAGTTGTAATAGATGCATGCTTTGAAATACTATGCAACTGTTAAAAGGAATTAACTAGATGTACATACAGCAGCAAAAATACATCTGAAAATCACATTGCTTTTAAAAGGTAAGAAACAGTGGTCTCTGTTACAAAATATGGTTTGTATCATTTAACCACATATACACATAAAATAATGTATTGTGATAACATATGTATTCAGATATATACCAGATATACACTACAAAGACATTTAAGTGGGTGCCTAAGATTGGAGTATGGAGGGGATAAAAAGAGTCAAGCAAAACAAGGCCAGAGTCTTGAACAGACCAATGACAATATGTAAAATGAAGTGAGGAGTACCATTAACTAGCCCTCTGCACCTGAGATTTTAAAAAATGCATTTCACAGAGAAGAACAAAGGGCCAAGAATAGCCAAGAGGATACGAAGAAGGAAAGCAAGGGATTGGATTTGTCCTATCAAATATCAAGGCTTTTAATAAAGCTATAGAAATTAAGACAGGAGTGCAATAAAATCAAGTCTCAAGATAACACGTATGCAGTGGGCATGAAAAACAAATGGTCTAAATTTGATTACAGCGTTAGAGAACTCTAAGAACAAAATAGATAAATTATATATTTACAAATAATCTAGATTAACTTGATGAAATTGAATGGCATATAATAGAAATAACAATAGCTATATGGTTACAATATGCTGCATCCTCTTGGTATGGTTGGGCTGTGTCCCCACCCAAATCTCATCTTGAATTGTGGCTCCCATAATCCCCATGTGTGTGGGAGGGACCTGGTGGGAGATCACTGAATCATGGGGGCAGTTTCCCCCATAATGTTCTTGTGGTAGTAAGTCTCATGCAATCTGATGGTTTTATAAGGGGTTTCCCCTTTTACTTGGCTCTCATTCTCTCTTGCATGTCACCATGTAAGATGCGGCTTTCGCCTTCTACCATGATTGTGAGGTCTCCCCAGCCACACGGAACTGTGAGTCCATTAAACCTGTTTTTCTTTACAAATCAGCCAGTCTCAGGTATGTCCTTATCAGCAGCGTGAAAATGGACTAATACACTTCTGCTCTCCCAGGGATCCTTCCTCCTAATTTTTATTAATTATATTATCCTCTGAAGGACACAACTGTAATGAAATAGGTCCTTACAGGTGCTTCTCTATAAATTCAATCATGCCGCTTGATTCTGCAGTAAATCATACTTAGGTAACACTATTGAAACTATCCATTGGTGATACCACCTTTAGACAAAGCCCAAAGAATTACATTCTCTATATCATAGAAAACAAAATTTACATGTTGTAAACCTTGACAACACACGAATAATGTCAGAGCAATTAGGGGGCAAAGAGATTTGGGTGTCATATTTAGAGGACGAGATGACAGGTGTATAAGGCACAAGCTCTGAGAGGAAAGTTGATGCTTTATGGAAAGTGCCCATCATCATTTCATCATTTTGACCAGTGGAAGATGGTGTAAGAAATTAGAGGCAAAGAGAGAGGGTAGAAAGGAGAGGCTTCAGGGAAGCAAAGAGCAAAACCAGCCGGAAAGGATGAAAGACTACACTCTTCCCTGCGGCTACAGGATAGCAGAGATCCAGCCCAAAAGGGCTTCTCAACTTCATATGACCCCAAGATTAGGTGCTTTTGCTCTGAAATATTTCAGAAACTGTAAGAGTGAGTGTGGGAAGAAAAAACATTCCACTTTCTTCAACTCTGAAGCACTGACATCCATTGTGAAAGCCCCATTTTCAGGGTTACTGCAATTTAGTCATTCACAAGGCAACTCGCTTTACAGCTAGTCCACTTGAGGTTCTGAATTAAAGGATGCCATAGCCACTTCCAGAAATGCCTATGGAATTACATCTTTTTGGAGGGGATATGTCTAGTTCACATCAATTCCACTTTCCCTACGATATATGTGCATGTCTCATGTGTCATTAAGCACTTTCTCACTTCAAAGCCTCTGGTCATTCTATTCCTCCTGCCTAACTGGCTTAAATCCCTACTTTTCACATGCCTTCTTCTTTTCATGCTACAGATCTCTGCTTAAATGTTAACATCTTAGTGAGGTCTTCCCTTACCATTCTATCTAAGTACCTTGCTACTATCATCTGTCTCAGGCTGTCAGTCCACTAATCTTAGTTGAACACCTACTATGTGCCAGGCACTGTTCAGTCTTAGGACATACAACTGTGACCAGATAAAAGCCCTGCCCTTGAGAAGCATTTTGAAATTGCTTGTTTGTACATCTTGAAATAACTCAATGTTTGTTTGCTTTTCTTTTTTCAAGGGAGGGACGTACTTACCCCTAGAATATAAGCTCCACAAAGAGCATGAGCAAGGTTTGTTTAGTTCATCATCATATGCATCCCAGCACCTAGTACAAGGCATGCATTCACATAGCATTTGTGAACAAATCAAGGAATAGATGATTCCTTCACTTCACCATGCTGACTACCAATTGATTGGAATCCAAGGGACACTAGACTTGAGTTAAGCCAGATACTCTCTCCCAAGAGTTTGGAGTTTGATCCATAGACACAGATTAGTGATTGGGAGGCAGATGAGAAGAGATGAACTTTTATAGTGAGGTCCTCAGACCTGCCCTGTCTCATTCCTGCCTGTCTCAGTGCCTAGCAGTCTAACTCTTCTAGGAGCTGATGAAATAAAGCTTCCTTCCAATAAATTTCCCAAGGTCAGTTTTAATTACTCTCTATATCTGGCAATTGATTAATGCAACTGATTAGCAAAACAGAACATTAATCAGCTCACATCCAAATCTGGTTTAAAATGCTTCAAGGTCAGGTGCAATGCACATGCCTGTAATCGCAGCTACTTGGGAGGCTGATTTGGGAGGATTGCTTGAAGCCAAGAGTTCAAGACCAGCCTGAGCAACACTGTGAGACTCTAAAAAAAATTTATTTTCATAAACACATAAAAATAAAATAAAATATTTCCATGGTTTCCTGTTCTTAGAATAAAATCCAGACTCTTTACTGGTGCTGGAAAGGCCCTACATGGCCCGGTTGTACTTACCTCTTCTATCTTATCTCCTACCCTAAATGGCCTTTTTTCTGTTTTTTAAGCATTCTGAGTTCTTATCTACCCCAGAGCCTTTGCACATCCCATTCCCATTGCCTGGAATGCTATTTCCTCAGCTCTTCAAATGTCTGGCTTCTCCTTAGTCACCAGATCTCTGCTCAAACATTACATCCCCAAGGAGGCATTCTCAGTCAGTCCTTCACCCCGCAGGATTCAGTCAGCACATTCACATTAAAGGACTATTTACAAAAGTGTGGGGAACCATAAGGGCTAGTGCAGCACCCCAGGAGCAAGAGAGGGGCTGTTACCCCTGCTGGGCCTGAAGGGAAGAGGGCAGGAACATTCCGGAATATAAAAGGAGAGCTCTGTGAAGACAGCTGCCCTTAGAGGACATGTGGCCTTCAACCCAGTGATTCACCCAGCTCAAGGCAACTCAGAAAGGAAGGGGCCAGGGAAGAATGCACCCTGACATCACTCTGCACCCTCCCTCCATTCTTCTCCATTCTCGAGGACTCCATGTTGGCCAAACCCATCTGACAGTAGAAGGAAAGAAAGCTTGTTGATGTAGAATAGGGATTGACAAATGTTTTCTAGTGAGTATTTTCAGCTTTTCAAGTCATGCAGTCTCTGTCATAACTATTCGACTCTGCCATTGTAGCATAGACCATACATAAATAAATGAGTGTGGCTGTGTTCCAATAAAACTTTATTTACAAAAACAGGCAGCAGGCCATCATTTGTTGGTCCTTGATGCAGAACATTCATGATGGTCTTCTGGGGCAGAGGGCAAGGTAGAGAAAGGTGGAGCATAGCCCTGGAGTTAAACAGAATTTGTCTAGCATCTCTTGCCTGGGCATCCCAAGTCACTATCACATTATCCTTTTTTTTTTTTTTTTTTTTTGAGACGGAGTTTTACTCTGTCACCCAGGCTGGAGTGCAATGGCGCAATCTTGGCTCACTGCAACCTCCGCCTCCTGGGTTCCAGCAATTCTCCTGCCTCAGCCTCCCAAGGAGCTGGGACTACAGGCGTGTGCCACCACACATGGCTAATTTTTGTAGTTTTTAGTAGACACCATATTGGCCAGGCTGGTCTCAAACTCCTGACCTCGTGATCTGCCTGCCTCGGCCTCCCAAAGTGCTGGGATTACAGGCGTGAGCCAATGCGCCCGGCCCCAAACAAATATTTTTTAATGAATAATAACATGTAACTAATAAAGTATGATACAGGCTGACGAAAAATCCAGAATATCTGTTCTCCTTAAGTTAGGAGCACACCAAATAGTGTGCTCCAAACAGTAACTCCGTTCTCCCTCTCTAGGCCACACCAAAGTGTAATTCTTGTCTACTCCCTCCCAGTCTTCCTAGCACCCTCTCCAGACGAACTCTGCTCATCCACCACTCCCAGTGCCTCCACCATCCTTCACTCTGGTTGCAGTTCCCTCCTCAACTTTCAGTCCTTCAAGCCCTAAGTGGTTTGCAGTTCAGAGTCTTTGGAAATAATTCTGCTTCGTGAGACCTCTACCCCATCCTCCCAGCATAGACAGACTTGCTTTGAGTGTCTCCATTTCATCTGATGAGGCCACAGTACTTCCCTGGGTAGGTGGGGAGGGAAGAGAGAAAGGAAATAGGGCTTAGAAGCCTCTCTAAAATTCCTGCTCTGTGTGTGTGTGCGTGTGTGTGTGTGCATGTGTGTGCCCGCACGCGTGTGTGTTGGTGTGTGTCAGGGTCTCACTCTGTCACCCAGGCTGGAGTACAGTGGCACAAACATGGCTCACTGCAACCTCAACCTCCTGGGCACAATCAATTCTCCCACCTTAGCCTCCTGACTGGCTAGGACTACAGGCACACACCACCATGCCCAATTAATTTCGTTAGTATTTTCTGTAGAAACGGGGTTTTGCCATGTTGCTCAGGCTGGTCGCAAACTCCTGGGCTCAAGCAATCCTCCCACCTCAGCCTCCCAAAGTGCTGGGATTACAGACATGAGCCATCATACCCAGCCACACTTTCTTATTTTTAATACAAAAGATGACAGATTCCCCCAAAGTATCCAACAAAACAATTATATTATCATACAATTTTTAAAGCGATCAAAAATGATTATCATCAATTTTTAAAGCAATCAAAAAGAGAATCACAATTTGCAAAGAGTGTAGTATACAGCATTAAGTTAAAAAAATCAAGATACCAAATTGTGTGTGTGCTTTTATTGCAAGCATATGAAAATTACTCCTGGATCCAAGGACTAGAAGAAAGTATGAGGAATGTCAATGCTAGTATATTAGAGTATGGGTGATTTCCCTCTGATTTCCATTACCACTGCTATACTTGCTAATTATTATGCTATACTTGCTAATTATTATGAGCAGTTCATCCATGAGCTACAGAGTATGGTCCAATACACAGCATTTTGTATCACCAATTCAGCAAGAAGAGTGACAGGTGGACACTTTCTTAGTATCTGGTACAAATAGGGAAAGAATTGCATTTTAAGCCTGAAAGACTGAGTTTTATTTAACATGGTCCTCCGAGCAGAAGCAGTTTCATTAAAAGGTATGGCTTAAGAAATTAATGAGACCAGGTGTGGTGGCTCACGCCTGTAACCACAATACTTCGGTAGGCCAAGGCAGGTGGATCACCTGAAGTCAAGAGTTCAAGACCAGTCTGGCCAACATGGTAGAACCCCATCTCTACTGAAAATACAAAAATTAGCCAGGCATGGTGGCAGGTGCCTGTAATCCCAGATACTCAGAAGGCTGAGGCAGGAGAATCACTTGAATCCAGGAGGAGGAGGCTGCAGTGAGCCGAGATCACACCACTGCACTACAGCCTGGGTAACTCTGACTCAAAAAAAAAAAAAAGAGGAGAGAGAGAGAAAAAACCAAATCTGTTTCCCCCTATACTTTCCTCTTTTTTTTTTTTTCCTTGTGAGAGGACCAAAGTTGCTGGAAAGTGGAAAGGTAAATGGATGGTTTTCTAATAATATTAGCCAAAAAGACACTGTTACTTTGTAGCAAACCCCTGAGACCACAGCAGTTACTTTATGACTTTATGACTACTAACGGCTGGCACTTGAGACTAATGCGAAATTTGGCAGCAAATGCTTTCGACCTCTTACCATTTCCTAAAGATCTGGACTCTTTCTTACATTCTCACAGATCAGCAGAATCTCTCTCTCTCTCTCTCTCTCTCTCTCTCTCTCTCTCTCTCTCTCTCCCCGCCCCCCAAATAAAAGCCCACTTTTATTTTGGAATCCTAGACATAGCTAAGATCAAAAAGCATAGATTTCCAGCACACAATCATAGATTCAACACCAATCTATTGCCATTGAATGTTACAGATTTGGGGATCCATTTGGCATTGGGAAGTTGTTCTTTGAATTCATCTCATTTCATCTGTTATGAAGCATCTCATGTCTGTAGTCCATTGAATCTATGGTTGTTTCCTTGGCCTAAATTTTAATTTTACCTTTGTACATATCTTATGATACAACTTCTCAACCAGCCAATCTGAATTTTTTTCTCTGCTCTTTCAAAGACTGTTATCTACCCTGTAAGATCACAATTCACAAAGAAAAGACCACGAATGCAGACATTCAGATACAAAAGAGATTCATCACAGCAATTTTAAAAATAACTGAATAAACACTAAAATTAATTTCAATACTTAATGATCAGGGCATGGTGACATAAATAATAATTCATTTAATCAATGAGAAATTACTCAGACCATGAAAATATCTGCAAAGGATGTTAATTATCATGTAACACTGAGTGAGAAAAAGAGGAAACAAAACTGTATATAATTCCATTTTAGTGGAAAACGATATATACATGTAGAAAGAGGACCAGAAGGAAACAGTCCCTTCTGTTTGGTTACTTGGATGATACCTCTTTCTGTTTACATTTTTATTCATTTTCTCAATTTTCTAAAATCAATACATATTTCTTTTACATTTGGAAATAAACTTGTTTCAAAGATCAAAAAGGCAAGTTGATACACTAGAATCCAGAAAACTACAGTAAGCCTTTTCCCTCTCCTAGGCTGGCTATTAGAAAGTTGCTTTCTCCTCTGTCTCATTTTAAAGAGGGTAGGTATTGCCACATTATTAAGCAATCAGCCAGTAGGATTCATCCAAGAACAATAAACTGACCTCTCAAGAGAAAATTAGTGAAGCTCAGGAAATTAGAGCTGGAAACCCCCACTGAGTGATCTAATGCATCCCTCAAGAATCAGCGCCATATACATTACACTTTCTGGTGCAGGCACTTTCTTTTCAATTTAATTTGAAAAGTTTCAAGTGATGGCAATTTCACTGCTACATCTTAGACCAGTCAACAAGCTATTAATCCATCTTCCCTGAGCAGAGCATAGTAACTCCAATAAACTTCAGAGATATCCATTTAACTTTCTGGCCTGGACCTACCAGCTGAACAAACACTTCAGACCGAGTTCAAATTCTGGCACCTCCTCTTAGCTAGAAGACTTTACACAAGTCCCCTTACCTATCTGTTCCTAGGTTTCCTCATTTGGGAAAAAGAAAACCTCATCACCTCCCTCAGAAAATCTGCTGTAAGAATTAAATGAGATGATACACACAGAGAATGTGCTTAGGGCAACAGTGGTGCTCGGTCAATGTTTGGCGATTCTAGAGCGCTCGGCTCACGTTAAACAGTTGTTTTCCTGGCAGAAGAAACAGTCTACAATGAGTCAACGATCCCTTCTTTTGGCTTTCCCTAGATAACACTAGTGGGTTACAGTGAACAATATAGTTCAAAACTTTGAAAAGCAAAATTTCATTTGGTACCCAAACCTTGGGCTACTGGCACCAACGAAATTAACTAGCCTCATCGACATCTGTGAAAAGAAGGGGGAAAAATAAAAATAAAAATATTGTAAAAATAAATTAGGCTCAGATCACAAATGTGGTTCAGAGAGCACTTTTTCATTGTGAATAAGAGCCAGAATTGGAAGGCCAGGAGGATGGGAAAAAGAAGACATGGAATGAAGAGTCACCTTTGAGAAGGAATCAATATTTTGATGAATAGTTCATGGAGAGGCTGAAGGAAAGAGAAGAATGCTGCCAAGTACCTAACTTGGATGACTAAATTCACAATTTATTCATTCAATGAATTATCTGTTGAGCACCTACTAAGGGCCAGGCATGGTCCTGGGTGTTTGGGATAACACAGCAAACAAAACGGAAAAAAAAATCTCTGCCCTTGTGGAGCTTCCTTTCTAGTGGGAAAGACAGTAAATAAGAAGACAAATAAATAAAAACGACCGTGTCTGACATAGGAAATAAACAAGGTAATGGAATGGAGAATAAGAGGATGGGTTCCACTTCAGATATAATGGTCACGGAAGGCCTCTGTCAGGCGGTAACATGTGAGTTAGTGGGTCCTGGAAGATGAGAAGGAACCAATAGTTAGAGAGGAGAGGAAGCATTCCAGGAGGAAGGAACAGTAGGTACAGAGAAGACTTTGGGGTGGGAAAAGGTTAGGTATGTTGGAGAAACGGGGGACAATGTCTATGTAACTGAAGTGCAGTAAGAAAGGAGAGAATTCTGGGCATGGTGGTGCATACCTGTAAATCCCGGCACTTTGGGAGGCTGAGGTGGGAGGATCGCTTGAGGCCAGGAGTTCGAGGCTGCAGTGAGCTATGATCGCATAACTGCACTCCAGCCTGGGCGACAGAGCAAGACTCTGTTTCTAAAAAATAAACAGTAAATAAATAAGCAAATAAGAAAGGAGACACTTGGCAGAAGAGATTGGAAAAGTGGGCAGGGTTCATTCACCAAGGACCAAGCCTTGAGAAGCAGGTTCTTGGGGAAGAAAATGAGTTCCCCTTTGACACACTGAGTTTGGGACACCTGAGAGGATCTCCAAGCTAAAGATCCAGGACTGCGTCCTAAGAATTAGAGACAGACTGGGATCTGAGAAATTGCTCAGTTGCATCAGAATCACCAGGGAGTATTCTAAAAATACAGTTTTCTCAAGCATTAAAAGTACAGATTTCTGGCTGGGGGCGGCGGCTCACGCCAGTAATCCCAGCACTTTGGGAGGCCAAGGCAGATCACGAGGTCAGGAGATTGAGACCATCCTGGCTAACACAGTGAAACCCCATCTCTACTAAAAATACAAAAAATTAGCTGGGCATGGTGGTGGGCACCTGTAGTCCCAGCTACTCGGGAGGCTGAGGCAGGAGAATGACGTGAACCCGGGAGACAGAGTTTGCAGTAAGCTGAGATCGCACCACTGCACTCCAGTCTGGGTGACAGAGCAAGACTCCGTCTCAAAAAAAAAAGTACAGATTTCTGGGGTGCTACCTGGAAAATTCTAATCCAAGTAGGTCTTGATCAAGACCTGAAAATCATTTTTTTCAATACATCCAGGTAATTTTGGTCAATTCATTTAAGAAACATTTCTTGCATTCCTACTATGCACCAGGACAATTCTTAAGTGCTGGAAATATAGTTCTGAACAGGTTGGACAGGTTATAGTCTAGAGAAAGAACAGACAGTGAACAAGTAAAGAAATAAATTACAATTGTGACACACACTACACACACACAAAAAAATAACAAGCTGGCAAGTATAAAATAAGGATGGAGACCTACGCTAGATAAATCTACAAGGAAGACTTCTCTTTGAGGAAGTGACTTAAGCTGTCACCTGAGGAATAAGAAGGAGGAACCTCCCAGAACATTAGGAGGCCAAGGCGGGTGGATCACGAGGTCAGGAGTTCAAGACCAGCTTGGCCAAGATGGTGAAACCTCTACTAAAAATACAAAAATTAGCTGGGCGTGGTGGTGGACACCTGTAATCCCAGCTACTCGGGAGGCTGAGGCAGAGAACTGCTGAACCCAGGAGGTGGAGGTTGCAGTGAGCCAAGATCACACCACTGCACTCCAGCCTGGGTGACAGAGTGAGACTCTGTCTCAAAGTGAAAAAAAAAAAAGAAAGAAGGAGGAGGAGCCATGTGACAGCCAGGGAAAAGCAGTTGAGGAAGAGGGAACAGCCAATGCAAAGACTTGGTTGAGAATTCAGTAGATGAATCTAATCTTTCAGTTATTCCCATTTCATTAATCCATCAAAATGAAAAAGAGGGCATGGTGGAGAATGTACTATTTCATCTTTGTGTGTTCACCCAGCAAGCTATACTAAGCACATCCCTTGTACCAGGAACTGTGCCAGATGCTGACACAAAGATGAGCCAGATGACCCCTTCTCTCGGGGAGTGTGCAGTCCAATGAGGGAGGCAGGTAACAAAATAAGCATGGCTCATGAGATAAGTGAGAATCTCCCAGACAATCAGCTTATGTTCTGAGAAGGCCAAGAAGATGATTAATAGTTTCGAGTATGATGATGCGAGCAATTGCTGTTGACACTGCGTGATCAAATTATTTTCATTTCTTTGTGGTCCTGCAGCTCAGAATACCTGGATTTTTGGTGAAATATTTGCAAGGGATATCAGATTTAGGATACTGTATAATGCACTATTATGTTTCAGAGTATAAGGAGAAATAGCATGCTAATAATAGCTAATACTTATTGAGAACATGGATTTACCTGGATAATGTACCATCTCATGGAAGAGTCACTACGCCTTTATGAGGCAGGGACTATTATTATTTCCGCCTTTTCAGATGGAGAAATAGGGGCTTAGCAAGACCAAGAGGCTTTCCTGAAGTGACAATTTCCCAGTTCTGTCTGGATTCGAGCCTCAGTTCTGGTCCACACGCCCTCTCATGAATAGCTTAGACACCGATACAATTGCTTTTCTCGCTCTAGTCCCCAAAGTGGATACCTTGTTCTTCTCCCCAACCCACTCACTTATCCATCTAGGTTGCCTAGGCTAGCCTGATCTACCTGCATTTCTCCCCAGGGGTCCTGCAGGTGGAAAAATGGAAAGAATGGGCACCTGGACGGGCATGGACAGGGCAGTGCCCACTGACTGACTATACTTGACTCCAGTCTCTTGAGCCCCAAGTAGAATGTGGAAAACTTTGAGGCCAAAGCTGGGCACCTGGTTCCCACTCCATCTGGGGCAGGGGGCTGGGGGGAGGAGAAATTCCTGGGGCTCAGTGTTCAAGGTCTGAGGCACAGGAGACAAATCAAATGCCAAGGCACCAGACAGTTAAGGTAAAACGTTGAAGTCAAGAGGAAGTAGTGAGTCTGTTGCCAACTGGATAGGGTTGGTCCTATCCCATCTAAATGTATTAGAATTAAGTGGCTTTTAAAAATGAGCAGGTCATCTTCAGCCCGCGGGCTGGCCAATTTGGAACTTAATGGGCCTTTGCGTCCTCCTTCTCTGAGCCTCCTTTTATTCCAGACTTTTCAGTGTGAGTTTGTGCGTCCCTCCGACGGTCTCTGGGTGTGTCCTTCAGGCAGTAGGATGCCTTCGACTGCCTGTCCCGTTTCTCAGGCTGACGCTCTCTCTGTCCTCCCCGCCTCCCCTCACTCCTTTTCTCCCTCCCTTTCTCCTTGTGGGGAGGCTCTTGGCCCGGGTCCCTGAGCCCGGGCGGGTGCTGGCAGAGGACGCAGAAGGGGTGAGGTCACGTCTCCCTTGAGCCCCGAGCCGCTGGCTTTTCAGAGCCTCCCCTCGAGCCGGCGGCCAGAGCCCCAGACCACACAGACCGTGCGCTCCTCCGCCCTCCCGGCACCGCCGGCCTCGCCCATGTCTCAGTACGCCCCCAGCCCGGACTTCAAGAGGGCTTTGGACAGCAGTCCCGAGGCCAACACTGAAGATGACAAGACCGAGGAGGACGTGCCCACGCCCAAGAACTACCTGTGGCTCACCATCGTCTCGTGTTTTTGCCCTGCGTACCCCATCAACATCGTGGCTTTGGTCTTTTCCATCATGGTGAGTGAATCAGGGCCAGAGGCAGCCGGGGAGGAGAGACCCGGGCGGCTTTGAGCCCCTGCAGGGGATTCCGCGCGCTCTCCGCGGCTCCCTTCCTCACGGCCCCGCCCGCGCTAGGAGTTCTTTGTCCTCGCACATCCTCCTCACCTTTCTCAGGCTCCCAGAGCTCTCCCCGCAATCATCAGCACCTCCTCTGCACTCCTCGTGGTGCTCGGAGCCCTGATGAAGCTTCCCCCAGGCTAGCTTTCCTCTTCTTTCCAGCTCCCAGGGTGCGTTTCCTCTCCAACCCGGGGAAGTTCTTCCGTGGACTTTGCTGACTCCTCTGACCTTCCTAGGCACTTGCCCGGGGCTTCTCAACCCTCTTTTCTAGAGCCCCAATGCGTGCCACCCTAGTGGGCGGCAGTTAGTGCATTCCCAGAGCGCGCAGGCTCTACGTTCCTTTCCCTGCGGCGCCAGGGGCTCCTGTGCTCCAGCGGCCGGGACTGTTTCTATCTCAGCCTGTGCTCCCTTCTCTCTTTGCTGCGCCCAACGGCACCGCTTCCGCCACTCTCCGGGGGGTCCCCAGGCGATTCCTGATGCCCTCTCCTTGACCCCCTGTTTCTGCTCTTTGGCACGGCACGCTCTGTCCAGGCAACAGTGTCCTCTCGCTTCTTCCCACACCTAGCTTCCTCTCCTTGCCTCCCTCCGGCACCCGCTTTTTAACGCCCCCGAGGCTGCCTTACACCCGCTACCTCTTTAGGTCTTTCTTGGGCTCCCCGTGTGCCCCCCTCACCAGCAAAATGGGCGCGCCTCTGTTACTCTTTCTACCCAGTGCGTCGTAGTTCCTCCCTGTTTGTTGCGCACTGGCCCTAACTTCGCCTCTCTTGGTGTCCCCCAGGGCTCCCAGGCGCCCCTCCACCTCTCTGTCCTGCGCCCAGAGCTCTCCTGGGAATGAACTGGGGAATTCCACGCAACGTGCGGCTCCGCCCGCCCTCTCCGCGCAGGCCTCCCGAGCTGCCCTCCTCTCTAGGAGTGGCCGCTGGGGCCTCCCGTCCGCCCTTCCGGAGCTCAGCTCTCTAGCCCTCTTCAACCCTAGTAGGAACACCCGAGCGAACCCCACCGGGAAGGCGACAAGCGCCTGCTAGGTCCTCGCCTTATTGACTGCAGCAGCTGGCCCGGGGGTGGCGGCGGGGTGAGGTTCGGACCGGCACTGTCCCGGGACAACCCTTGCAGTTGCGCCCCCTCCCCCACCGGCCCACCTCGCCTGCAGCTGGGCCACTGAACTCCCCGGCCACAGACGCAGAGCCCTGATTTAGCGCGGTGAAAATTGCGAACCACCCGTCCCCCGTCAAGTCCGCCCACACTTGCCCACGGGTGGTGGCACCACATTCGCTTCGTGGTCACCTGCAAGGCTCCTGCAAGGTCACTTGCAGCCGTAAATTGCCCTTTCCCAAACCAGTTTGTGGACGGCGTCTGCGCCGACGTGAAAGCGCGCGCAGCCGCTGAAGTTCAGTCAAGCCTGTATTCAAATCCCAATTCTCCCACTTTCTAGCTATGTGATCTCTGAAGTCACTGCATCTCTGAACCTCAGTCTCTTTGTAAAACCGGAATAATCACAGCCAGGTTTCTTGGGGTTGTTGGGAGCATTCATGACATAATTGTTAAGTGCTTAGAACAGGGCCCAGCATGGTATCTTCACAAAATCTTTACTCAAATGTCACTTCATGAGGCCTTCTGTGATTGCTGTTTAAAATCAGGACCCCCACCCACCCACGCCGCGCAAGCTCTGTTCTTTCCTCTCTGCTGCCTTTTGACCAAATTACTTCTCTCCATCTGATATAGCATTTTAATTATTTGTATGTTTACAGTCTGTCCCTCTCATTAGAATATAAGCTCTATGAGGTCAGGAATATTTGTCGGTTCCTGTATCTTCAGCATCTGGAAGAAAATCTGGCACGTGGTAGATGCTTAATAAGTATTATGACATGAATGCATGCATGAATGAATGGTGTGGATGAATCATTAATCTTTTTTTCCCATCCTGGAGGCCCGGCAGCCGTCGCATCCGGTTCCTTCAGACCAACCAGCCAATTTCCTCCCTTCCTTCCTATCCCCATATATCCGGTCTTGACTCTTTTTGCCGAGAGTCTGGAAACGATGCTGCAGCCAAATTCTCCAGGCAGCAGCAGACTGTCTGGCTGGCACTGGTGCCCACATTCTATCCTGGTTTATTAATGAAGCAGCCAATTCACCCCTTTCCCAGTGCCACTTAGAAAACTGCGTGCAAAGCCTTTTTCCCTCATTGGTCTGAAATGAGCTGGCACTCCAGCTGGTAGTGACAGGTCAGATATTAATGATGCTGCTTGGTATGCCCTGGGAGAAGAGGTTTGCACATGCTTTGAATTGAAACTTCCTTTTCTAATCCCCTCTTCCCCATTCCCTCCCCCAAGCCTTTTTCAGTTTTATAAGAGACTATTCTGTTGCCAGAACAGACCCTGGAGACAGTTTACTATGGACAAGTTTGTATCTTTATTTATTTATTTATTTATTTATTTAAGACAGAGTCTCGCTCTGTCACCCAGGCTGGAGTGAGTGCAGTGGCACAATCTTGGCTCACTGCAACCTCCACCTCCTGGGTTCAAGCGATCCTCCCACCCCAGCCACCCCAACTAACTGGGATTACAGACGCAGGCCACCACGCCCGACTAATTTTTGTATTTTTGGTAGAGACGGGGTTTCACCATGTTGCCCAGGCTGATCTCAAACTCCTGACCTCAAGTGATCCGCCCACCTCGGCCTCCCAAAGTGCTGGGATTATGTGGGTGAGCCACTGCGCCCGGCCAGGTTTTGTACCTTTTTAAACCCTTGGTTTCTTCATCTATAAAATGGGAATGTGAACGCTGTTTTAAGATGAGCAAAACTGTTGTAAGGATGAAACAAAACAAAGCATTTTAGCTGTTAGCACTATGCTAGGTACATGCAATAATTGTCAGATGTATAGATGTGGAACTTGGAGATATCATGTTACATATGAAAACAAACAGAAATTCTAAACGGTGTGCCCTACACCCTTCCTGTTGCACTTTCTCTAAGGTACTGGAAGTGTTTTCCCATGGATATAGTGCAGCTCTGGGCTTGATCAGTTTCATCACAAGGACTCCAAAGGACAAAGGACAAAGAGGAAGAGGAAAGATGTGCAGTAGGAAGGTGGGAGACCAATTCTGCCAGGCGTTTGCTTCCCCTAGGGTCTCTTGTGATGTTCGGTCCTTTTTCAACTCTCACTTTTTTCAACTCTCACTTCTCTGTAATTCATGATTTGTGGTGCTCTCAATGATTTGGGGTGTTACTGGCATTTGGTGGAAAGAGCCAAAGTACTAATGTCTGCCATGCTAGGGGCTCTCCCCCAGTGAAGAATGGACATGTTCGCAATACCAAGATCATCCCAGTGAAGAAGCACTGTAGGATGACGCAAATTGTTATAAACATGGATGTGTGGAACATATTGGCAAGGTTCAAAATAATTAGTTTCCAGAATGGTAAAAAAGAGCCAACAATCTCAAAACAATCAATACTTAAATATTTATTAAACCAAGCCTGAGAAGCTTTCTATAAAATCACCAAATTAGAGTAGGTGCTGGCAAAGAAAACTACTTTGGAAAAATACACATTCAAGAAGAGTGTTCTTCAAGTTGTGGATTTCTGTGTTCTTTCTACCACCCCATGTAGCTCCAGGGGAGTCCTGGGGTCCTGGGGGTTAGGAGGTGGCACACCGCAGATGAACTCTAGTCCAACATGTCTTGTTGTATTGAGTGTTGAAAGGTCAAGCATTGTCAGGAACAGAGAAGTGTTGCTTCCTCTATGTATTGAAAGTCTATTTGTTGAAAGCATACTTAACCTCAATGTGAGAGACGCATATCTCAAGAATTTCTCCCTAGACTGGGTTCCTGGTAGCTCATATTGCATCTTTGCGTGAATTTGAATATGGCACATTTTCTCCATGCAGACACAACCCTCCACCAGGGCACATAGCTTGGTGAGGAGCACAAGCTGGCTTTCAGGCCTCATTCATCATGATCCCACCCATCCCTGGCTATCTGTTTATTCCCTGTAAAAGAACCCTATAATTTCCTAATGTGGCCCTCGACCCTGGAGAAAGAATATTTATTTGTTATTCAGCACGTACTTATTGAGCATCTATTAGGTGCCAGGCTCTATTCCAGCTATTCCTTTGTCTCTATCAAGTGGCAAATAAGATCAGAAAGGTCTCTGCCCTCCTGGATCTCAAAGAAGTGGGGCTTTAGGCAAGCTGCAAGAGTGTTGGCAAATTTAGGGTTAGTTCACTGTCTATTGGTTTTGTCGCTGGAATTTGCTACCTTACTCAGAAGACGAGTTTGTGCCAGCCCTCAATTCTTGATGACATCATGATGAATCATTTGCAAAACTGAACCAATTGGTCACTCTAATCATGGATACAAAATAACCAATGACTTTTGACCGGGTGGCGTATAAGCTTTTCATTAGCACTTCTCTCTCACACCTACCAATAGGTGTGTGGGGATTTGCCCATTCTTCATTGGGGAACAATTCATAGCATGGCAGGACAGTAGTACTTTGAGTCTTTCCACCAAATGCCAGTAGCACCCCCAAATCATCGAGACCACCACAGATGCTCCCACATTTCTAAATGCCTTCAAGGGGAATGGTACAACCCCTAGTCGAGATTCCCAAGCACACCATTGCCTGACATGTCTTACACACATCCCTGTCTAGAGAACCTGTCTAGAGACCAACCATTAAGGTTCCAATCCTTTTCTTTGATGTGCTTATGATTTTATGCAAGTGCCTCGATCTTTCTGAAGCTTGGTTTTTCCACCTTGTAAAATGGGGGTTGTGATAGTATTTACCCAAATGCAATTGTGGAGATTAGATAATAAGAGTCAAAAGTTTTCAGGTCACTGCTTAGAACACAGCTAGAATTCAATAAGTATTGATTTGATGATGGTGATGATGATGGAAGATATGTCTATTCTAGAGATACAAGCCATTACCTTTTCCAGTTTTTCTGTTTTTATTGCGACTAGAAAATTTGATAAGAATAAAAACAATGACCAATAGTAGACATGTCACTGGAATAAAAATTTGTTGCAGCATAAGGTAAATATTAATGCCAAACTGAAACACATACAAATAAGCAAAGAGGACTTTTGATTAATCATGAAATATTGAACATACCTGTTTTGCTCCCACCCCTTCTAAGACCACTTAAAATGATAGTAAGTGCTATTTGGTAGCACAATAGGGTGACTACAGTCAATAATAACTTAATTATGCATTTCTAAATAACTTAAAGGGTGTAATTACATTGTCTGTAACATAAAGGATAAATGCTTGAGGGGATGGATACCCCATTCTCCATGATGTGCTTATTTCACATTGCATGCCTGTATCAAAACATCTCATGTACCCCATAAACGTATATACCTATATGTGCCCAGAATTTAAAAAAAAAATGGTAGTAAATGAATTTAAAATGATATAAACACTCAAGGACAAATTAGGAAAACAGAAGAAGAAATGAGTGTGGTGACAAAATCTTAGACGATGGAAAATAGCTGGTTGGACATCAACTAATTTTGCGTAGTAGGTGACACTGAAATCTAAATCCTGTACAAATAGTAGCCAACAAGAAGAAAGTCATTTTTCTCTGCAAAGCTCTAGGAAAGCTCAGAAATTGGAGGTACTAGCTGAAGACACTGCCTCTGATGTTAGGAATAAAGGGTAGGGAAAATCTTTGAAAGTCTGTTTATGAAGTCGTGGAACTGCCAGAGATCGCCTACCACCCCACACAGCCAGGCCCCCACTTCCTCACCATCTCAGAAGATTAGAGATTTTCTCTGTGGTAAGATTAAACAGAATGACTGTAGACACCAGGCACAGCTGAGATAAGAGTTTAGGTGCCAAGCTGAAAACGAGATTCATGGAAAGCTGCAATGTTGAACAAGGAAGCTCCTTCCCCAACTTGGTTTCCTGGACAGAAATTGGAGAATTTCTCTTCAAGGATGTGACCAGTCCAAAAGAAAAAATCTTTAGGAGTCCTCCAGAGAGAGGATGCCATCCACCCACCCATTAACAAGCTCATGTGGATTAATAATGGCTTCAGAATTGTTATCAGGAATGCTGAAGGCTAAACAATAGTGAAAAGATGACTTCAAAAATCCTAAAAGAAAATTATTCACAACTTCAGTTCTAGACCCATCTAAATAATCATTCAAGGGAGAGAGAAGAATAAAGACTTTTCCAGGCATTTAAGGTCTCAAATAAATTGTCTGGTGTGCATCTTTTCTCAGAAAGTCATGGGCGAATGTGCCTCCCAAAAAGAAGGGAGTAAGTCAAGAAAAAAGACGTGGGATCCAGAAAAGGGACTGGACACAGATAAGAGACAGAGAAATGCTCCTGAAAACAAGGCAACCCATCTCTCACACCCACAGAAGATGCAGTTGATAATGGATGGTTGGTCTGAAGGCTTTGTCACAACCCATGATCTGGTTGTGGGCCGGCACCGTAAGCCACAGCCATGCCCCAAGTCTGACCGTACCTGCTGTGGATGATAAGGTCAGTGGTCAGTAAATACTCACGGGATGAAAAACAAACCAAACCACGTGTTTTTTCCATCTGACCCAAGCTCCACCAGAGCTTGAAATACAGTTTTGGCTGTTCGCCCGTCAAAACTGCTTCAGGTGAACTTCAGCTAGGTGTAGGGGGAAGATCGTGTGTGTCTGTGAACTTGGAAATAACAGGTCTTGGTGCAGGCAACTGATCCAGAGGGCTTGACACTGCCCGCTAGTTGGAGCACCGAATGCTGATTCATTGGCTGTCTCCCTGTCACTTCTCCCAATGTTCTCTGGCTCTTTCCACAGCTGAGATTGTCACATGAGAAATGGGGTATTAAAATTACAGACCCCTGTGACTTATTTCTTTTGAATTTCTTGCTTGAAGCTCTGAAGAGCATTCAGATGGTTCCAGATGACGAAGACCCTGTCCGAAGTGTGTCATCATGGGAAGGTCGCGTTCCAGATACCCATAGATTTTGCAAATATGCACATTTCCCCAGCAGCCCTGCCTCATCAGTTACTTTCGTAAGTTTTGCCTCTTGGTGGCCACTGACATTTGGTATTTGAGAATCTAGAATTTAAACTGTTTTTAGAGTCCTTTCAGATCATGGGTGGTACAGACTATGTCTATTTCAAGATGTGAATCTGTGTGCTCCTAATTTTAAAAAATACAATTTAAGAGCCATTTAAATTTACTGATGAAATGCTGTAAAGGCTGGGTTTGTTATAACATAATATGTGGGGATAGAGATATAACAAGATTGGCCACTAATGCATGACAGTGGAAGCTGGGTTATGGGAACATGGGGATTTATTATATTACCCCGTCAAATTGTGTATACATTTAAAACTTTCCATAATAAAAAGTAAAAAGAGGGCCAGGCATGGTAGTTTACGCCTGTAATCCTAGCACTTTAGGAGGCTGAGGGGGGTGGACCACCTGAGCTCAGAAGCTTGAGACAAGCCTGGGCAACATAAAATCCCGTCTCTACAAAAAAAAAAAAAAAAAGAAAAGAAAAATAGCTGGGCACAGTAGTGAGTGCCTGTAGTCCAAGCTACCCAAAAGGCAGAGGCAGGAAAATCACTTGAGCCCAGGAGGTGGAGATCGCAGGGAGCCGAGATCATGCCACTGCACTCCAGCCTGGGCAGCAGAATGAGACCCTGTCTCAAAACAAACAAACAAAAAAAGTAAAAAGAAAGAAATTCAGATAGAACTTCTGAGTTTTCCTCCTAAGTCATTATCTGACTCCTAATGACTCCTAAGTCATTATCTGCCCAGATGAGCGGCAGATAAGAGAACAAGACAGCAGCTATTAAATGAGTTGGCCAAAAAGGCTATGGTTGAGGTAGAGCTTGTCATTAATTAGTAAGAAAACTATTTCTGGTTTATGTGTGAATGTCAATGATGACTTTGAAGAATACCTTCAAATAATCATCAAGGGGAGCCCAGGTAGAATTCACATCCTAGAACTTTAATCACCTAAGGATCTTGTTAAAATGCAGACTCCACTCCTCTTTCAAGGCTCAGCTAGAAAATCACCTCCTCCGTGAAGCCTTTTTTGATTGCCTCCTCTCTTTCACTCAAGGTTGTGCCCTCTATACTCTGAACAGATTTCCTCTCGGGTCATCTTTACTTCCTTGCACTGATTTGTGTATGTGAGCCCCTTAAGATTACACTCTTAGCCCCAGCACCTAGCACAATGTCAAGCATGAAGTCCACATGTAACAAACATTTGATGAATGAATAAATGAATTAATGAATTAATGACTACACAGGCCAAAGTCTGCTCCTACCTTTATCTCTGAGGGTTTGCTTCCCTTCCCCAACTGTGTTCTGCATTCCTGCCAAAACCTTCTTTGGAAAATATCCAGGAGACTCAGGCAAATGCCAAGGGTCACTGAGAGGTTGGCCAAGGCTTGGTTCCCAAGGATAATTTTCCTGGCTGCTCCAGAGCTCACCAATATGTTCACATTGCAGACCAGTGGGTCCACGTTTGGAAATTTGTCTTTATTCTCAGTTTGTTAGTTCAGGGCAGGACACTCTTCAGCTCAAAGCCCCTCATCCAGAAATGTGAGCCTGAACATACCTGAGAATGTCCAGGTCTGCACGTTCAAGAATTAAGCCAGACTTTGCAAAATGCGGCTTCTCAGAAAACTGGTTGTGTCTGGTGATAACAAATTTTACCAAAAAAGGTACAGGTGCAGGAGAGGATTAAATTGAGAAACCAAATGCTGAGTTGAGCAAAAGTTAAGTCTTTTCTTTCCTTTGGAGCTTTTTGGAGCCTTTGGCAAACCACCATGCATTATGGCTCTTTAATGGAATAGTATAGTATAGGGCATTTACTAAGCATTTTCCCGGATTCTTGGATCACAAGGCTAATATGCCACAGCACACATTTTGGGAAATACTATTCTTAATAATACCTTGGTTCTCATTTTAATGAGTACAGCTGCTGTTTATATGGGAAGATTGCATGGTATCCATCCTTAACATTCTTGCGTTGTAGACCCACCTCTCCCCCTTTCTTCCAACTTGGGTGTTTTTGGGTTTGGTTTGTTTTTGTTGTTTTTCTGTTTTGTTTTTGTTTTTGAGGCAGGATCTTACTCTGTCACCCAGACTGGAGTGCAATGGTGCAATCATGGCTCACTGCAGCCTCAATATCCTGACTCAAGTGATCCTCACACTTCAGTCTCCAAAGTGCTGGAATGACAGACATGAGCCACTAAGCCTGGCTAATTTTTAAATTTTTTTTTGTAGAAACAGAATCTCCCTGTGTTGCCCAAGCTGGTCTCAAACTCCTGGCCTCAAGTGATCTTCCTGCCTCAGCCTCCAAAGTGCTGAGATTACAGGCATGAGCCACTATGCTTGGCTAAGTTGGCTGTTTTGAATGAGTCTCCCTAGCCAAATTTTTGCTAATTTCCTTCCTCCCTCACTCTCTTTTTTTTTTTGCTGCAGGTGAAATTCAGGAACTTGACTTTGTTTCCTTTACCCTTTGTATCATATCTTCTATTCCCCAAACTAAAAGAGACTTTCTCTATTTTACTCCTCTTTGATAACTTTATTTGTTCTTTGCTGTGGGTAATTTTTATAGTAGTTTAGTATTTCTATTATTATTATTATTATTGCAACATTTATACATTTGTCTTTACTTTTTAAAGCATTTCATATTGACACGATTTCACTTGTTCCTTGCAAAAATCCCAGCAAGGTACATAAGGAAGCTGTTCTCCTTATTTATCCTTAAGAAAACTGAGGCTCAGAAATGTGGTAAGCCTCTCCAACAAAATCAAACATGACAGTCCTTACACCCATGAAGCATTATAATCAGACAGCTATGCCTTTCCTTTTTTTTTTTTTTTTTTTTAAGACAGGGTCTCACTCTGTTGCACAGGCTGGAGTGCAGTGGTACAACCACAGGTCACTGCAGCCTTGACCTCCCCAGGCTCAGTTGATCCTCCCAGTTCAGCCTCCCAGGCAGCTGGGACTATAGGCACACACCACCATGCCTAGCTAAACTTTTTTGTATTTATTGTATATATGGTTCACCATGTTGCCCAGATTGGTCTTGAATGCCTGTGCTCAAGGGATCTACCCCCATCAGCCTCCTGAAGTGCTGGGATTAGAGGCGTGAGCCACCACGTCTGGCCCTGCCTTACTCTTTGATAGAAAACAGCTTTGATTGTTCTAGAAGCTTTCTCTTTTAACAGATTTACCCCCATCAATATAAGAAGTATGATACAATACTCTCAATCAAGCCTGTCAGAATTCCTCCATAGCTTTTGGCTCTAATGATAGACAGCCAAAAAGGACAATTCTTACTTATCCTGAAAATATTTATGGAGAGAAAAAGCCCAAAAGCCCAAGAGGAAGAGAGACAAGCATGAATGAATCAACGGTGCTGAAAAGAAAATGCACCTTGTAGTCTGGAAGCCCAGTCTCAGAATTCCCAGCACCACTTTCAGGTGTAGAAACAGGAGCAAGCAAAACCCAAACTAGAAATCCCAAAGTCATCCAAAAACTCAGATGTTATTCCTAAAAATATTTGCTAAGTGCCCACATACATCAAGCTATTTTGATGGGAGCCTGCTATCTAGGAGTTTGGAATTTAAAACAATATTGGTCTATATAAAAAGAGTTTCTTGCACCTGGAAAAAAAAATCAGACTATGTTCAGAAATTTATGTAAGTCTACAGATGGAAGGGAGTATAAGGAGGGGTCACTGGGAAAGAAAGAAACAGAGACAGAGACAGAGAAAGGGAGAAAACTCACTTCTGCCTAGATTTCAGAGGATGTATGGAAATGCCTGGATGTCCAGGCAGAAGTTTGCTGCAGGAGTGGAGCCCTCAAAAAGAATTTCTGCTAGGGCAGTGTGGAAGGGAAATGTGGGGACAGAGCCCCACACAGAGTCCCCATTGGGGCACTGCCTAGTGGAGCTATGAGAAGAGGGCCACTGTCCTCCAGACGCCAGAATGGTAGATCCTCTGATAGCTTGCACCATGCACCTGGTGCAACCCACAACACTCAACACCAGCCATGGAAGCAGCCAGGGCGGGGACTATACCCTGCAAAGCCACAGAGGCAGAGCTGCCCAAGGCCATGGGAGCCCACCTCTTGCATCAGTATGACCTGGATGTGAAACATGGAGTCAAAGGAGATTATTTTGAAACTTTAAGGTGTAATGACTGCCCTATTGGATTTTGGACTTTCATCCTTTGTTTTGGTCAATTTCTCCCATTTAGAATGGATGTATTTACCCAATGCCTGTACTCCCATTGTATCTAGGAAGTGACTTACTTGCTTTTGATTTTACAGGCTCATAGGCAGAAGGGACTTGCCTTGTCTTTGATGAAACTTTGGATCTGGACTTTGGGGTTAATGCTGGATGAGTTAAGACTTCAGGTGACTGTTGGAAGTGCATGATTTTTGTGTCTTGAAATGTGAGGACATAAAACTTGGGAGGGGCCGTGGGTGGAATGTTGTGGTTTAGCTGTGTCCTCACCCAAATCTCATCTTGAATTGCAGTTTCCATAAGCCCCACCTGTCATGGGAGGGACCTGATGGGAGGTGATTGAATCATAGGGGTGGTTTCCCCCATGCTGTTTTCATCATATTGAGTGAGTTCTCACGAGATACGATGGTTTTATGAGGGGCTCTTCCCCAATTCACTTGGCACTCATTCTCTCTCCTGCTGTCCTGTGAAGAGGTGCTTTCCACCATGATTGTAAGTTTCCTGAGGCTTCCCCAGCCATGTGGAGCTGTGAGTCAATTAAATCTCTTTTATTATAAAGTACCCACCCTCAGATATTTATTTATAACAGCATGAGAATGGACTAATACAGCCATTAGGAGTCACTACTCATCCCCACAACCCCTGGCAATCTCTAATCTACTGTCTATCTCTACGGATTTACCTATTCTGGATATTTCTTATAAATGGAATCATATAATATGTGATCTTTCATATATGTCCTCTTTCACTTAGCATCACGTTTTCAGGGTTCATCCATGTTGTAGCATTAATCAGTACTTCATTCTTTTTAAGGCTGAATAATATTCTATTGTATGGATATTCCATATTGTGTTTTTCTGTTCATTCATTGATGGACATTGGGTTGATTCCATTTTTTGGCTCTTAAAAATATGCTGCTAGGAATATTCATGAACAACTTTTTTGTATGAACTTATGTTTTCAATTTTCTTAAGTATAGATCTAGGAGTGGAATTGTTGGGTAGTATGATAACGATATGTTTAACTTGTTGAGGAACTGCTAGACCATTTCCAAAGCACCCACACAATTTTGCAATCCCACCATCCCTGTACAAGGGTTCCAGTTTCTCTGTATCCTTAATAACACATGTTATTATCTTTTTTATTGTGGCTATCCCAGTAGGTGCAAAGTAGTATCTTTTTGAGGTTTTTCTTTGCATTTCTCTAGTGACTAATGATATTGAGCATTTCCTGTGCTTACTGGCAATTTGTATTCTTCAAAGAAATGTCCATTTAGAGACTTTGCCTCTCTTTAAGTGGGTTGTTCGCCTTTTTATTGTTGAGTTTAAGAGATATATGTGTGTGTATATATATACACACATACACACACACACATATATATACTAACTACAAAGACTTCATAAATATGTGAACTGCAAATATTTTCTCTCCTTTTTGCAGATTTTCTGGCCCTTGCTTCTTTCACTGTTTTGTGAACCTTAGAGGCCTGTTTATGTATCCCAGAGTTTTTCACAAAACTGCTTTCCATTTTTGCTTGTAGTTTCTCCTTTAGCCCCCAACATGTACACTGGGTGGGGGTACAGATTCAAAGGCAAACATCATGTTGGGCCAGGCTCTGAACTCAACTCCTAAGTCTGAATCCCAGCTCAGCTCTTATCCTAATTTCTCTGAGACTAGGTTTTCCCACCTATACAATGG
>NW_012107585.1:4791959-4865361 GCF_000951045.1 Mandrillus leucophaeus
TGAGACAGAGTCTCGCTCTGTCACCATGGCTGGAGTGCGGTGGTGTGGTCTTGGCTCACTGCAACCTCTGCCTCCCGGGTTCAAGTGATTCTCCTGCATCAGCCTCCTGAGTAGCTGCAACTACAGGCATGTGCCACCATGCCTGGCTACTTTTTTGTATTTTTAGTAGAGATGGGGTTTCACTGTGTTAGCCAGGATGGTCTCAATCTCCTGACCCTGTGATTCCCCCATCTTGGACTCCCAAAGTGCTGAGATTATAGGTGTCAGCCACTGTGCCCAGCCCTGTGCATAAATATTCTTATTCCCATTTTACAAATGAGGAGGCCGGGTGCGGTGGCTCACACCTGTAATCCCAGCACTTTGGGAGGCCAAGGCAGGTGGATTGCTTGAGCTCAGGAGTTCCAGACCAGCCTCAGCAACATGGCAAAACCCCGTCTTCAAAAAATACAAAATATTGGCCAGATATAGTGGCTCACGCCTGTAATCCCAGCACTTTGGGAGGCCGAGGCAGGTGGATCACAAGGTCAGGAGATGGAGACCATCCTGGCTAACACGGTGAAACCCTGTCTCTACTAAAAATACAGTAACAAAATTAGCCGAGTGTGGTGGCGAGCACCTGTGATCCCAGCTACTCAGGAGGCTGAGGCAGGAGAATGGCGTGAACCCAGGAGACGGAACTTGCAGTGAGCCGAGATCGCGCCACTGCACTCCAGCCTGGGCGACAGAGTGAGACTCCATCTCAAAAAACGAAACAAAAAAAAATTAGCCAGGCCTAGTAGTGTGTGCCTTTAGTCCCAGGTGCTTGGGAGACTGAGGTGGGAGGATCACTAGAGCACAGGACGTCAAGGCTGCAGTGAGCCGTCATCGCACCACTGCATTCCAGGTGATGTAATGAGACCCTGTCTCAAAAAAAAAAAAAAAAAAAGGAAAACTAAGGGTTTTTTTGTTTTTGTTTTTGTTTTATTATTATTATACTTTAAGTTCTAGGGTACATGCACACAACGTGCAGGTTTGTTATATAGGTATACCTGTGCCATGTTGGTTTGCTGCACCCATCAACTCATCATTTACTTTAGGTATTTCTCCTAATGCTATGCCTCCCCCAGGCTCCAGCGCCCAACAGGCCTCAGTGTGTGATGTTCCCCACTCTGTGTCCAAGTGTTCTCATTGTTCAATTTCCACCTATAAGTGAGAACATGTGGTGTTTGGTTTTCTGACCTTGTGATAGTTTGCTGAGAATGATGGTTTCCAGCTTCATCCATGTCCCTGCAAAGGATATGAACTCATCCTTTTGTATGGTTGCATAGCATTCCGTGGTGTATATGTGCCACATTTTCTTAATCCAGTCTATCATTGATAGACATTTGAATTGGTTCCAAGTCTTTGCTATTGTGAATAGTGCCACAATAAACATATATGTGCATGTGTCTTTATAGTAGCATGATTTATAATCCTTTGGGTATATACCCAGTAATGGGATTGCTGGATCAAATGGTATTTCTAGTTCTAGATCCTTGAGGAATCGCCACACTGTCTTCCACAATGGCTGAACTAATTTACACTCCCACCAACAGTGTAAAAGCATTCCTTTTTCTCCATATTCTCTCCAGCATCTGTTGTTTTCTGACTTTTTAATAATTGCCATTCTAACTGGTGTAAGATGGTATCTCACTGGGGTTTTAATTTGCATTTCTGTGATGACCAGTGATGATGAGCATTTTTTCATGTGTCTGTTTGCTGCATAAATGTCTTCTTTTGAGAAGTGTCTGTTCATCTCCTTTGCCCACTTTTTGATGGGATTGTTTGTTTATTTCTTGTAAATTTGTTTAAGTTCTTTGTAGATTCTAGATATTAGCCCTTTGTCAGATGGAGAGATTGCAAAAATTTTCTCCCATTATGTAGGTTGTCTGTTCATTCTGATGGTAGTTTCTTTTGCCATGCAGAGGCTCTTTAGTTTAATTAGATCCCATTTGTCTATTTTGGCTTTTGTTGCCATTGCTTTTTGTGTTTTCGTCATGAAGTCCTTGCCCATGCCTATGTCCTGAATGGTATTGTCTAGGTTTTCTTTTAGGGTTTTTATGGCTTTGGGTCTAACATTTAAGTCTTTAATCCATCTTGAATTAATTTTTGTATAAGGTGTGAGGCAGGGATCCAGTTTCAGCTTTCTACATATGGCTAGCCAGAGGAAAACCAAGTTTTATATTCTTCCCTATAAGGCTTGATTTTCCTTTGGGTTCAGCTGCTGTTATTATATTAAAGAACCATATATCTAGTTTATAACATTGTCTTTAATAAAATGGGGCATGGTGCAATTTACATACACATACACTAATATTGGCAGCTGTGGATGGGAGGGGGTAGTTTCCACGTAAAAGAAAATCATCAGTAAATCTGTAGTATCAAATGAAGACCAAACAGTCTACCAGTTGCTCCCTACCATAAGGTTCTGTCTTATTTCCTTCATAGCACTTCTCCCTGTCTGGAAGTTTTTAATGATAGGTTTGAGTGCTAATGGTATGGCTCCTTCAGCTCTTCAAAGGCAGGGACCTTGTCTGCCTGACTATACATGGCTGGCGTTCCCAGTTCTTACAACAGTACCAGTATGTAGTAGTGGCTTAATAAGTGTCTAATGAATGAATAAATACATAGGAAAAATGTCATACAATGTTTTAGTTGCCAAGAAATGTCACATTAGACCTACTCTTTGCCTTCTGATGGCTGAAAATAGACAATAGTTCCCATTTATTAACTGTTAGTTATGTGCCAAGCACTATGCTAAGAGCTTTTGGTGTATTCATCCATTCAAGCTGCCAGGAAATTCCATTAAGTAAGTACTTTTTTAAAAAATCACCATCCCCATTTACAGAAGCAGAGAATACAGTACAGACAATTAGTTGACTTGCTCATGATTCTGCAAGTAGGTAGCAAAACTGGGATGGAACCCAGACAGACTGGCTCAGAGCCCACACCTTCAACCTCCATGATGTAATGTCTTTCAGTATTAGAGAGAAAAAAAAAAAAAAAAAACCTTAACCCCCAAGATGTTGGTTATGGTTCCCGAATTTCAATCTAATGGAAAATTCTCCACTTTATAAAACAATTGGTGGATACCACTATAGCTCTTGCCTTTGGGAAACTCAAGATCCAAATTAAGTCTAGTCTACAGGACTCTTGCATAAAATCAACTGAAAGATAAAAAATTAATCTAGTCTCTCAGATCTGTAGATCATCTGATTTTTTAGTAGTGTGGAGGACAAAAAAAAAGATTCAGGTAACAAAATTAATCCTTTTAGGATCATAGAAATGGATCTTCAACTGTTTGGTCAACCAAGAATTCTTTTTACATACCAGTAATCATCAACTGTCCAAATGACTAGATATTTGGGCAAATTCCTAAGAAGCCTGTTTAAATAATTTTAAAAAGCAGGGTTACAGGTTGGAAAATGAAAACCTGGCTGTATGAATTTTTTCTTTTTTATCAGGAATATATATTAAAGGAATGCTAGGTGTCAGACCCTCCATTAGGCACTGGAGCAATGAATACAATGAGATATGGTCTGCATCTTCACGGAGCTCACAGTCAGGTGGCAGAACAAACACTCAAAAGTCAACAGGCCACTGAATCAAATGACTGTGACTTGCGTCAAGAGTCACGAAGGAAATAAACCAGGAGCTGAGTCATAACCTACTGACTATGGTCACAGTACCTACTTAAGATGTGGGGACCTGGCTGAATACAGTGGCTCATGCCTGTAATCCCAGCACTTTAGGAGGCTGAGGCAAGATGATCACTTGAGCACAAGAGTCTGAGACCAGCCTGGGCAACATAGCAAGACCCTGTCTCTACCAGAAAATGAAAAAAATCAGTCGGGCGTGGTGGCGTGCACCTGTGGTCCCAGCTACTCTGGAGGTTGAGGCTGGAGAACTGCTTGAGTCCAAGAGTTTGAGGCTGCAGTGAGCTATGATTGCACCACTGGGCAACAGAGTAAAACCTTGTCTCAAAAAATAAAAAATGAAGAGATGAGGAGGCCTGAGAAGGCTGCCCTGAAGATGCCAACATGTCAGCCAAGACCAGAATGAGGAGATGCTGGCCACATGAGGCAGAGAGAGAAGAGGGCCACGAGTAGAGAGGAGATGACCTGGACACAGACAGGGGGCAGGAAACGGGGAGACAGTGAGCAAGAGAAAAGGCTCCAAATGAGATGAGAGAGGCTGCAGGGGCCACCCATGTAGAGTTGGGAAGGCAGAATGAAGAATGTGAGTTTCTCCCAGGGAAATAGGGGACAACGGAAGGCTTTAGAGCTGAGGAAGCACAATGTTCCAATCCCATGTACCCACCAGTAATCCCAGCACTTTGGGAGGCTGAGGCTGGCGAATCACCTGTGGTCAGGAGTTCAAGACAAGCCTGGCCAACATGTGAAAGCCCTTCTCTAAAAAAAAAAAAAAAAAAAAAAAAAAAAAGACACCAATTGGATGTACCCACCTGTAATCCCAGCTACTTAGGAGGCTGAGGCTGGCGAATCACCTGTGGTCAGGAGTTCAAGACAAGCCTGGCCAACATGTGAAAGCCCTTCTCTAAAAAAAAAAAAAAAAAAAAAAATTAGCTGGGCATGGTGGCGTGCATCTGTAATCCCAGCTACTTGGCAGGCTGAGGTAGGAAAATTGCTTGAATGTGGGAGGCGGAGGCTGCAGTGAGCCAAGATTGCACCACTGCACTCCAGCCTGGGTGAGAGAGTGAGACTCCATCTCAAAGAGAGAAAGAGAGAGAGAGGCAAGAACAAAAAGAAAATGAATTTTTGACAGTGAAATTAGTAGCACAGCTTAGATATACCTGCCCTGTTTTCTCTATCAGTAACCAAATTTTTATTAAATTTAAAATTCAAGTCATCTACCCAGTGCTATGCATCAAACAGTGCATCAAATCTTGCTCTTAAGTTCTTTTGGGCATAATAAAATAGTTATCCTAAGGGCTTTGTGGATGGATGCACTAACTTTTGCTTATGTTTGTAGTCTCCTTAGAAAATTGCCTTTGAACACAGAAACACTGTTTGACTGTTGATGTCCCTCTTTCTGAGTCTCAGTTTTCTCATCTGTAAAATGGGGGATAAGATTACTTTTATCTCCATGGGGGTTATTGTAAGGAACCAATTATATGAAGCACATATAGTGGTTAGTCCAGGACCTGGCACAGAATAAATATTCAATAAATATTAACTATTATTTTAATATGATGATTCATTATTATGACTAATATAGCTCCTGGTTTCCCCTTTGGCCTTATCTCATCTCTCTCTCCTCTCTCCTCTCTTTTCTTTCCTTTGTTGTCCCCTCTCCTCTCTCTTTCACTCCTACAGCTCAGCCACACTGCATTTTTGGGGGAACCTTCAATAAAAAATTTGTTTCCCCCCTCCAGACCTTTGCACTTGCCATCCTCCCTGCCAGGCATCCTCTCCCCACTGCTCTCTGCAGGCCTGGCTTCTTCACAAGCCTTCAGGTCTCAGTCTACCTGCTTTCTGCTAAAACAATCTCCCTCCTCCACCCTACCTTCTTTGCCTTAATAATATTATGTATTCACCTTATTTATTTGCATGTTTATTTATTTTTTATCTCTAACAGAAAGTAAGCCCCATGAGGGCAGGGAGCAGTGCCAGGCACACAGGTGATACTCAAGAAGTAGGTTTTAAATGAATGAACTAATGAATGGCCGTCCATCTAGGACAGTGGTTCTCAATTCTGGCTGCCCCTCAGAATAACCTGAAAAGCTTTCAAAAAAAAAATCCAACGCTGGGGTCCCACCCCAGATAGCCTGATTCAGTTGGTTTGGGAACGAACTTGGGTGTAGGAATTTTTTAAGCTTCCCACACCGAGTAATTCTAAGGTGCAGCTAGAATTGGGAACCACTAATATAGGGAGATATAAAAATATAACTTTGGAGAGTTTCATCTCCGGTCTACACTGGCAGCAATCCCATAGGTACTGCTGTCTCATCCAGGGTATCATGTGAGATGTAGCAAGAGTTCTGATCTAAAGACCAGAA
This sequence comes from Mandrillus leucophaeus, assembly GCF_000951045.1. NCBI lineage: Eukaryota > Metazoa > Chordata > Mammalia > Primates > Cercopithecidae > Mandrillus > Mandrillus leucophaeus. Next base: position 4,797,997 of record NW_012107585.1, read on the forward strand.
GGAAAGGACAAAGTACTTTCCACATTTTCCTGGCTTACGGCATTGGAGTACCTTTGCAGTTTGGTGTGAAGTGTCATGAATTCCTAGAACATTAGACCTATCGGTATTCAGTGCCAGTTATCAAAATTTATGGGGTTACTTTGGACTCTTTTTCTTTGAGGTGTGGATGCCAGGAGTTGCCTGTGCTTTCTGACAGGTGCCTGGGAGTCTCCACTGCACAGCTTCATGACTGTCTTGCTGTCCCCCACAGCAACCTTTTTGAGGTTCAGCATAGAAACGGTCACCCTCACTTCTGACTCCTGCCCAACTTTCCTCCCGTGGGTATTTAGGTATCATGTGTCCATTCAGGGAAGGCATGTATAAATAAGTTTCAAATAACCAGCTGCAGTGACCATGAGATCATTAGCATTTACTACAGAAGACAGAAACTTGCTCACTCTTCTGTCAAAGTGTGGCCTTCACTGGTTCAAGGCATCTGGTCAAGACCTGAACACTGTTATTCCATTTTGCCAATATGAGCCTAGGCCCCTAGCAAAGAGAAGAGTCACTGCAGGAGACTCCTGCATGCCTTATAAAGTATGTGATGAGAACCCATGTGTTCTATATTCTAAGAGTGAAGTGTCATGAATTCTTAGAACGTTAGACTATGCTCTTGTTCTATACTCTAAGATCCATTTGTATCACAGAGGAAAATTAAAACCAGAAAGAAACTAAAGTCCCTTCTTTTTAAAATACTTTGCAGGAAGAAGAGAGACAGCAACTGGCTGCTTAGCACACTCAAATAATGGTGGTTGGTTTATGAAATGATGAGCTCTATAGCTTAGAAAAGAACTCGGTAATGTCCAAATACCACAAATATAAGTGAACAGACAATGGACCTGGAGGAAAGGTGTGACTTGCAAGGCGTCACCGGGGGAGTTTCTCTGTGGTGATGGACCATTTCTGTTTCCTGATTGTAGTCATGGTTATTAAAATCTACATGGGTGATATTGTTTGGCTGTGTCCCCACCCAAATCTCAGTCTTGAATTGTAGCTCCCATAATCCCCACGTGTCATGGGAGGAACCCAGTGGGAGGTAATTGAATCATGGGGCCAGTTTCCCCCATGCTATTCTTGTGATAGTGAATGAGTTCTCACAAGATCTGATGGTTTTGTAAGGAGCTTCCCCCTTCGCTCGACACTCATTCTTCTCTCTCTTGCCACCATGTGAATGACATGTTTGCTTCTCCTTCTGCCATGATTATAAGTTTCCTGAGGCCTCCCCAGCCCTGTGAAACTGTGAGTCAATTAAATCTCTTTCCTTTATAAATTACCCAGTCTCAGGTATATCTTTATTAGCAGCATGAGAACAGACAATTACAGTAAATTGGTACCATGGAGAGTGGGAAGCTGCTGTAAAGATACCAGAAAATGTGGAAGCAACTTTGGAACTGGGTAACAGGCAGAGGTTGGAACAGTTTGGAGGGCTCAGAAGAAGACAAGAAAATGTGGGAAAAATTGGAACTTCCTAGAGACTTGGAGGCCTCAGAAGACAGAAAGATGTGGGAAAGTTTAGAACTTCTGAGAGACTTGTTGAATGGCTTTGACCAAAATGCTGATAGTCATATGGACAATGAAGTCCAGGCTAAGGTGGTCTCAGATGGAGATGGGGAACTTGTTGGGAACAAGAGTAAAAGTCACTCTTGCTATGCAAATGGACTGGCAACATTTTGCCCCTGCCCCAGAGATCTACGGAACATTGAACTTGAGATAGATGATTTAGGGTATCTGGCAGAAGAAATTTCTACATGGCAAAGCATTCAAGAGGGAGCAGATCATAGAAGTTTGAAAAATGTGCAGCCTGATGATGTGATAGAAGAGAAAATCCCAGCCGGGCGTGGTGGCTCACGCCTATAATCCCAACACTCTGAGAGGCCAAGATGGGTGAATTACCTGAGGTCAGGAGTTCGAGACCAGCCTGACCAAAAGAGAGAAACCCTGTCCCTACTAAAAATACAAAATCAGCCAGGCGTGGTGGCACATGCCTATAATCCCAGCTACTTGGTAGGCTGAGGCAGGAGAATCACTTGAATCCAGGAGGTGGAGGTTGCAGTGAGCCAAAATCATACCATTGCACTCCAACCTGGGCAACAAGAGCAAAACCCCATCTCAAAAAAAAGAAAGAAAGAAAGAAAGAAACCCCATTTTCTCGAGAGAAATTCAAGCCAGCTGCAGAAATTTGCATTTGCATAAGTAACAAGGAACCAAATGTTAATCACCAAGACAATGGGAAAAATGTCTCCAGGGCATGTTAGAGATCTTCAAGGCAGCCCCTCCCATCACAGGTCTGGAGGCCTAGGAGGGAAAAATGGTTTCATGGGCTAGGCCCAGGGCCCACTGCTGTGTGCAGCCTCTGGACGTGGTGCCCTGCATCCCAGTTGTTTCAGCCCCAACCGTGGCTAAAAGGAGTCAAAGTACAGCTTGGACCATTGCCTCAGAGGGTACAAGTCCCAAATCTTAGCAGCTTCCACATGGTGTTAGTCCTGAGGGTGTGCAGAAGACAATAATTGAGATTTGAGAACCTCCACCTAGATTTCAGAGGATGTATGGAAATGCCTGGATGTCCAGGCATAAATTTGCTACGGGGGCAGAGCCCTGATGGAAAACCTCTGCTAGGGAAGTATGGAAGGGAAATATGCAGTAGTAGCCTCCATACAAGGTCCCCACTGGGGCACTGCCTAGTGGAGCTGTGAGAAGAGGGCCACTGTCCTCCAGAACCCAGAATGGTAGATCCATCAACAGCTTGCACCATGCACCTGGAAAAGCTGCAGGCACTGAACACCAGCCTGTGAAAGCAGTTAGGGAGGGGGGCTGTACCCTGCAAAGCCACAGGAGTGGAGCTGCCCAAAGCCATGGGAACCCACCTCTTGCATCAGTGTGACCTGGATGTGAGACATGGAGTCAAAGGGGATCATTTTGGAAATTTAAGGTTTATTGACTGCTCTATTGGATTTAGGACTTGCATGGGGCCTGTAGCCACTTTGTTTTGGCCAATTTCTCCCTTTTGGAGCAGATGTATTTGCCCAATGCCTGTACCCACATTGTATCTAGGAAGTGACTAACTTGCTTTTGGTTTTGCAAGGTCATAGAAGGAAGCGACTTGTCTTCTCTCAGATGAGACCTTGGACTTGGACTTTTGGGTTAATGCTGGAATGAGCTGAGACTTAGGTGGACTGTTGGAAAGGCATGATTGTGTCTTGAAATGTGAGGACATAAGATTTGAGAGGGGCCAGGAGTGCAATTATATGGTTTGGTGGTGTCCTCACCCAAATCTCATCTTTGATTGTAGTTCTCATAATCCCCACGTGTCATGGGAGGGACCTGGTAGGAAGTAACTGAATCATGTGGCCAGTTTCCCCCATGCTATTCATGTGATAGCGAGTAAGTTCTCATGAGATCTGATGGTTTTGTAAGGGACTTCCTCCTTCACTCGGCACTCATTCTTCCCTCTCCTGCTGCCGTGTGAAGAAGGATGCATTTCCTTCCCTTTCCACCAAGATTGTAAGTTTCCTGAGGCCTCCCCAGCCATGCTGAACTGTGAGTCAATTAAACCACTTTCCTTTATAAATTGCCCAGTCTCAAGTATGTCTTTATTAGCAGCATGAGAAAGGACTAATACAATGGGACAAAATTCCATAGAAACATAAACTATATGAAAAAAGAGCAGGCTAGGCATGGTGGCTCGTGTCTGTAATACCAACACTTTGGGAGGCAGGAGGATAATTTGAGCTCTGAAATTCAAGACCAGCCTGGGCAACATGGCAAAACCTCATCTCTACAAAAAATACAAAAGTTACCTGGGAGTGGTAGCACTCACCTGTAGTCCCAGATACTTGGGAGGCTGAGGTGGGAAGATCACTTCAGCCAGGGAAGTTGAGGTTTCAGTGAGCCAAGATCATGCCATTGCACTCCAGCCTAGGTGACAGAGCAAGATCCTGTCTCAAGAAAAAAAAAAACACTGCCATTGGTACAAATCTATTCACTCAGGAGTTATTTTAATACAGTATCACTATAATCATAGTATTTTAATTATTTTTTAAAGACAGACCACGAGAAAGTGGGAGAAAATTTTGCAAAATATGTAACAGATCAAGGAATATTATTCAGTTATTCAGTACAGTTGCCACTAGCCACATGTAACTATGGAGCACTTGAAAAATGGCTCATACCACAGCTTTGAATAATATTTCGACCTGTTGGATTGAATAAAATGTATATTATTGAAGTTAATTTCACCTACTTATTTTTACTTTTTTGATGTGGTTACTAGAAAATTCAAAATCACCTGTGTGTCTCCCATTATATTTCTGTTGCACAGTGCTGGTCCATAATATGTAAAAGTTTCCCACAGCTCACAAAGAAAAGACAAACCAATAGAAAACTAGACAAAGGGTGTGGGTACAAAACTCATCAAGAAGAAACACATAAGATCAATAAATATTCATTTATACATACATTTGTTAATTCAACACATACTTATTGATCTCATTCTATGTTCCAGGCACTGTGTGGGTCACCAGGGAAAGCTGGCCAGTTTTAGATAAGCTGGTCTGAAAAGTCCTCTGTGAGAAGAAAACATTGGAGCTAAGATCTGAAGTGTGAAGAGATGGCTCAACCTCGCCATTAATTAATGGAATTTTATCTTGAGATTCTTTTTCACCCATCAGAATGTGGAAAAAGAGATTGATAATATACAGTATTGGCAATGATGTCGGGGAAAGAACACTTAAATACAATTAGCGGGAGCATAGATTTGGATAACCTTTTTGCAGGGCAATTTGGCTCTATCGCTCCAAATGTAAATCCATATACCGTTTGACTGAACAATTCCATTCCTAGAAATTCACCAAAAGCAAAGGCTCAAACATATGAAAATGTATCAATCAGAATGTCCACTACAGCATATTATGCAATCTCAACAAATTTTAAATAAGAAAATGTCTATAGTTATAGTTACCGGTGAGGCATGAGCATTTAAATGAGCTAGTAGGAAGCCCTTAAAAAGAATAAGACAGCCATACTCACTAGAATGTCCACTACAGCATATTATGCAGTCTCAATAAATTTTAAATAACTAAATGTCTATAGTTATAGTTATAGGTGAGGTATGAACATTTAAATGAACTAAGAGGAAGCCCTTAAAAAGAATAAGACAACCATACTCATAATGTTTATAGAACTCACAATGTTTCTGTAAGTTTGAAGCTATTTGAAAATAAAAAGTTACAAAGAAAAGATTGCACCATAACAAATCAAGACGTTCCCCAAGAATACAAGGATCATGTAACATCAGGAAGTCTGTCAATATAACTCATTATTTTAATCATGAATGGGGAAAGAAAACAAGAATAAAACAGACTTGGACACACTAGCTTGGGAAGTTGCCCACCCCATATTAAATGGAAAAAAAGCAAATTGTAGAACAAATGTTGTATGATACTGTTTGTATTTTTATATTTTTTATTTTTTCAGATACAGGGTCTTGCTCTGTCACCCAGGCTACAGTGCAGTGGCTCAATCATAGCTCACTATAATCTCAAACTCCTGCACTCAAGCAATGCTCTTGCCTCAGCCTCCTGAGTAGCTGGGATTACAGGTACATGCCACCATATCTGGCTTTTTTTTTTTTTTTTTTGAAACAGCGTCTTGCTCCGTCACCCAGGCTGGAGTGCAGTGGCACAATCATAGCTCACTGCAGCCTTGGACACTGGGACTCAAGCAATCCTCCCATCTCAGCATCCCCAAGTAGCTGGGATTACAAGCACATGCCACCACGCCAGCTAATTTTTTGTAGATACAGGGTCTTCCTGTCTTACCCAGGTTGGTCTTGACCTCCTGGACTCAAGTGATCCTCCTGCCTTGGCCTCCCAAAGTGTTGGGATTACAGGCATGAATCACTGTTCCTGGCATCCAGCTAATTTTTAAAATTTTTTTGTAGAGACAAGGGTCTTGCTATGTTGCCCAGGCTGGTCTTGAACTCCTGGACTCAAGTGATCCTCTTGCCTCAGCCTCCCAAAGTGCTGAGATTACAGGTATGAGTCACTGCACCTGGCCTATTCATATTCTTAAAACAAAGAGAGAAAAACACACACACACACACACACACAAACTCCTGTGTGTCTGTGCCTGTATGTGTGTGTGCACAATCACTGTACCAAACTAGCCACGTGACTGGGCAAATTGCTTTGACTTCTTTGTGCCTCAGTTTTCCCATCTGTAAAATGGAAACCACAAAGCACCTAGCTCATAGTGTTGTGAGGACCAATCCAATCATTCTTGAAAAACATTTAATACAGTGCCTGGCATATACTAAATGCCTCATAAATATTATCTATTATCATTGTTATTTTGTCAAAGAAAGACTGAAGGCCAAAACATTTAGAGAAGAAAACATTTTACTTCAAAAGAAATGCAAGAGAATCTACCTTCAAAAAGACCAGCTAGCCAAAGCAAAACACAAGTATTTAAAAGAAAACAGATGCAAAGCTACTAAGGTGACCAAGTTGTTTTATATTAATCTGTTCCTAGAAAACAAAACAGTATCTTTCTGAAGATATTACAATATCCACAAAGGAGGTAACCTGTGTTTAGACATCATAGTTGCAAAAGGTGGGGATGAAGCTGTCTTTGCCAAGATTTATGGGAAGCACTCAAGGTTTTAATATTTGAGGGATCAGGACTAGACAGACTGGCTCTGTTATTCTTGGTGTATCTCAGGGTGAAAATTGCTGTTTCTCTCTCCTGACTGTGATACATGATGTGCTTAGTCATAATGGAAGCAGGAGACAGTGTCAGTTTTCTTTTCATATTATTCATAGGGGGAAAAATCTAGAAGCAGATGCACCAAACTGCTAATAAGGGTTATCTCTGGGAAATAAGATTAGGGAAAGAGTTTTACTATTGACTGTGTGTGCTTCTGTAGCATTCAAATGTTTCACATGTTCATAAATTGCATTATTAATTTTTAAAAGAACAAATAAGATCATGTAAATTTTGAGTATCTAAAGCCACCCCATTTCTTCCTAGTTCTTCCACACCAGATGGAATAGTTTACATTCTAAGCTCTTCAGAAAAAGATTTATAAACCACGCATTTTCTCTAAAATCCATTTCCACTGCTTCAGTCTGTCGCATCTGCCAGGAGAACCTCAGTATAAAATTCCAATTAAAAGAGGAAAAGAATTACAGCTGACATGTTGCGGGGGCAGGCAAAGAATTCTTTCTGCTTCACTGTTAGTTCTCTACCCTTAAGCCCGGGACCCCCCAGCCATGGAAGTCCTTCACAATGAAATCTCAGAGTTGGAGTCTCCCACTCCCGTCCCTCCCCGCATCTTCTTTCTTTTACCCAGCAGGTCTACCGATGGGCAGCCCTTTTCCCAAGTACCAGGAGAGAAAATGGATTCGGAAAAGGATTTGTGGGGAGAGGAGAGTCCACACTTAATACTGAAAGAGGCTTTTCATCTGGTTTTCAAGCCAACAGAAGCCCCATTCCTAGATTCACTCAAGGTCTCCCCAACATGTCCCTGGAAAAATGGTGGTTTGCAAAGTCAGGAGGGTTACATACAAGATGCCACAGTGGCAGCAGGTGATGAAGGCGGGGCAGGATTCACCTGTGGCTTGCACCCAAATCCCCTTCAGCCAGGTCACCAAGCACAGCCTCTCTGCCTTGTGTCAAACAACTCAAATGGCCAAGGACCCTCATTTCACCTGTGCTCATGGGCAATGCACAGGTGATAGATGTACCCTTCTACAGGACAGACTGGCTGCCCTTCCCACGTTTTTGGTCACTGCTGCTGAGGACATGAAACTGTCTTTTCATCCGAACAGGCAGGATCTCTTTCTTTAGGAAAGAGAGGGGACCTCATTATTTTTCCTATGAATTCATCATCACGGCTATCATCTCAGAACTGTGTTTTCCAAGGCAGCACAATAGGTCAGTTTGGCAGGGTCTGAATTCATATAATTCTAAACTGGATTATGAGCTCAGAATTTAGGGTTCTAATATTCTATGCAGTGATTTTGCTTGTAAAACCTCTAATACAGCTTCTCAAAGTTGGGTCCCCAAAGATTCTGATCCAGTAAGGGGTAGAGAAGATTCTGTTACACCCCCAAAGAGTGCAGACTTAAAATAAGAGCAAGGCACGAAGTAGCAATTCACAGCAAAAGCTAACATTCATTGAGCATACACTATGTGCTGAGCCAATGCCAACCACTTGACACACATTAATTCATTGGATCCACCAATGTGAAGTGGGTGCTATTACTATTGCCCCCGATTTGCAGATGAGGGCACTAAGGCTTAGGAAGGTTGATAACTTGCCTTAGCTCTCACGGATGATAAGACATGGAATTTAAACTCAGATCTCTGAATTTCAAGCCCATGCTCTATTACATACTTCCTTGGAATAAATGTAAAGATGATGGGCATCTTGACCTTGAAGGACATTAAGGATAATTACATAGACCAGAAGTTTTCAATCCTGCGAAGCTTAAAAATGATAATAATAGGCTGGGTAAGGTGGCTCATGCCTGTAATCCCAGCACTTTGGGAGGCAGAGGCAGGTGGATTGCTTGAGGTCGGGAGTTTGAAACCAGCCTGGGCAACATGGCAAAACCCCATCTCTACCAAAAATCCACACACACAAAAAAAAATTAGCTGGGTGTGGTGGTATCCACCTGTAGTCCCAGCTACTCAGGAGGCTGAAGTAGAAGAATTACTTGAGCCCAGGAGGTCGAGGCTGCAGTGAGCCAAGATTGTGCTACTCCACTCCAACCTGGGTGATAGAATGAGACCCCGTCTCAAAAAAAAATTTTTTTAATGATAATAATAATGAAAGAGCAACCCAAGCATCTATCAACAGCTGAAGGGATAGACAAAATGCAATATATCCCTACAATGGAATATTGTATATATCCCTAGAATGGAATCTTGTATATATCCCTACAATGGAATATGTATCCCTGCAATGGAATATTGTATATATCCCTACAATGGAGTATTGTTCATCCTTAAAAGGGGAAAAAAATTCTGACACTTACTATAACACGGATGAACTTTGAAGACATTATTATGTCTAAGTAAAAGAATCCAGTCCCCCCAAAAAAGCAAATATTGCATAATTTCACTTGTATTAGGTATCCAGAATAGTCAAATTTATGGGACTCAGAAAGAATTGTGGTTGTCATTGGCTGGGTAGAGGGTGAATGGAAGTGAGTATTTTACAGGTATGGAGTTTCCACTGGGGAAGATGAAAATTCCAGAAATAGATGGTGGGTCATGGCTGCACAGCAATGCGAATGTACATAACGCCACTGAACAGTATACTTAAAAATGGTTAAAAGATTAAACTGTAGGCATATTTTACCACAACAAAAAAATCACACAGAAAAAACACGTGCTGCCTGGTCCCCACACCTGTTAAATCAGAATCTTTCCATGATAGGAAAGTTCTCTGCATTTTTTTCACTACCAACACCCAAGATAGGGAACTCCAGAATTCATAACTTGGAATTCGGGAACTCACCTTTCCAGAAGTCCCTAACATTGTTTTTGGTTCTCGCTCTCTCATTCATACAAGAGGACTGAAAGCAATTCCTCTTCATTACTGAGTCTTCCAGCCTGTTGCTGACTCAGGTGGCCCAGATCCAAGAATTAACTGAAGGTTCCGGAAGCAGAAAGCTCTGCGGTATACTGGGTATTTCTCTGGCTTGTAATTGTCTGCATATGTCTAATCCCCCTTGATAGTCCAGAAAGAGGAGCAATGATTACTGAAGTGCTGTGATTTCAGAATCAAGGAAGAGGGTCTCAGTGAAATCTGTAATTCACAGCTCTGATGGAGTCCTTCTGTATGTAACTTTTTTTTTTTTTTTAAATGCAGGGTCTCACTCTGTCACCCAGGCTGGAGTGCAGTGGCATGATCATAGCTCACGGCAGCCTCAAACTCATGGGCTCAGATGATCCTGCCACCTCAGCCTCCCGAGTAACTTAGACTACAGGTGTGCGTGTACATTACTTTTAAATACGTATTTCCAGCCTTCTTTGGGCTGCAGCACAACTGTTGGGTGACTCTTAGCCATGGGATGATAAAGAGAGCTTATTTTTCAAAACTGTGTGTTCTTTTTATTTTGAAAAATCGCAGACCTCAAGTATAAGTGAGCAAATAACACAATGACCTATATAATCACCAAAATGCATCAATAGTTAACATTTTTTGCCATTTTTATTTTTATTTTGCTGAAAATTTAGGCACAGGTTGCAATAATGTCACTTCTAGATAATGCAGCCTGTATCTTCTGTAGAAAAAAAATTTCTTATGTAACCAAAATATAAATATCACACTCAAGAAATTTAACATTATTATATAACATTTATTCTACATGTGAATTTCCCCAATTGTCCCAACGATATCTGCCATTGCTACTTATTTATTAATCCCAGGCGTGATCAAGGATCATACATTGCATATAATTGTTAGGTTCATCTAGTTTTCTTTAATCTAGGAGAGTCTCCTGATGTGTGTGGGTGGGTGGGTGTGCACGTCTTTCATGACATTGACTTTTTAAAAATAATTTCAAGCCATTTGTCTTGCAGAAAATTGCTCAAATAGAATATACCCTATTATTCCCTCTTAATTTAAAAAAAAAAAAAAGCTAAACATATTGAGAAAACTACATAGGGCCAAGTGCAGTGGCTCACGCGTGTAATGCCAACACTCTGAGAGGCCGAGGCGAGTGGATTGCTTAAGGCCAGAAGTTCGAGACCAGTCTGGCCAACATGGTGAAACTCCATCTCTGCTAAAAATACAAAAATTAGCCAGGCATGGTGGCACATGCCTTTAGTCCCAGCTACTCAGGAGGCTGAGGTGGGAGAATGGCTTGGACCCAGGAGGCAGAGGTTGTAGTGAGCTGAGATCACGTCGCTGCACTCCAGCCTGGGTGACAGAGCAAGACTATGTCTCAGGAAAAAAAAAAAAAAAAAAAAAAAAGGGGGGGGGGGGGGGAGGGGGGGGGGGAAGGGGAAAAAAAAAAAAAAAAGGAAAGGAAAGGAAAAGGAAAAGGAAAGGGAAGGGAAGGAAGAAGGAAAGGAAGAAGGAAATGAAAGGAAAAAGGAAAGGAAGGGAAAGGGAAGGGAAGGCAAAGGAAAGGAAAGGAAAGGAAAGGAAAGGAAATGCATAAGTAAAATGTCCTTGTCAGGGTATTTTATCAGAAGGCACATGATGTCAATTGGTTAAGATTCCCTTATTATTAAAGGGAGAAGAACAGTATCTGGCCTTCATCTCAGCAGCAGGCAGTCTCTGAATACCTCTGCTTTGCCTGGCACTGTGCTATGTTCTGCAGACCTCAAAGATGCCCTCAAAAAATTCACATTCTGTGGGGAAACAGACATATTCATTCACTCATTCAGTCAATAACATTTCTTGAGCTCCAACAATGCGCCAGACACCACTAAGTACTAGCAACAAGGACAATATTTAAATATTTAACAAGTTTGGCATGAGCACAGAATCAGAGAAGACGCTCTGCTAAGTGCACTAATAACCCTTAAGTTGTTGTTGGATCATGGGGAAACCAGGGAAAATGCAGAGGAGCAAGCGGGATGGTTGGGATACTGGGGAAGGGGGACAAGCTTCAGAGTAGCTGCTATTTATCAATGAGTACAGAGTATTTCAACATTTTAACAGCTGGGAATGACAGCGTTGGCTTGGGCATGGAGATGAACAATTCATCTAAAGTCCCTGACCTCATGGATTGATCTTCTAGTGCAGGAGTGGGTGAACTTTTTTGGTAAATGACCAAATAGTAAATATTTTTGGGCTTGCAGGCCCTACATTCTCTGGACAGAGAGGCAAAGTCCCAACTACTCAACTCTGTCTTTGTAGCACAAAAGGTAGTGTGTCAGTCCGTTTTGCACTGCTATAAAGAAATACCTCACACTGAGTGATTTATAAGAAAGGAGATTGCTTTGGTGCGTGGTTCTGCAGGCTATACAAACATGGCGCCAGTATCTTCCTCCACTGAGGACTCAGGAAGCCTTTACTCATCGTGGAAAGCAAGGGGGAAGCAACTGTGTCATGTGGCGAGAGAGAGAAAGAGACAGAAAGAGAACGATGCCAGGCTCTTTTAAACAACCAGCTCTCATGAACTAACAGAGTGAGAACTCATTACTGCAGGGAGGGCATCAAGCCATTAATGAGGGTCTGCCCCCCGACCACAACATCTCCCCCTAGGCCCCACCTCCAACATTGGGGATCACATTTCCACATGAGATTTGGAGGGGACGAACATCAAAACTGAGGTAGGCGGCGGGACTTGACTCCAGAGCAGATTGAAGACTGGCTGAAACAGGAAAAAGGCACTCAGAGCTCCTCTCCATCAGGCGTGCTCACCAGTGCCATGACAGTTTACCATTGCTATGGCAGCACCCAGAAGTTACTACCGCTTTCCAGGGCAATGACCCAGAAGTTGCCACCCCTTTCCAGGGCCACCACCCAGAAGCTGCCACTCCTTATCTAAAAATTTCTGAACAAACGGCCCCTTAATTTACATATAGTTAAAAGTGAGTATAAATCTAACTACAGCACTGCCCTGAGCTGCCACTCTCAACACGCTGCCTGTGGGGTAGCCCTGCTCTGCAGGAGCAGTCATGGAGCTGTAGCCAAGTCAGGGCTCTAATGCCACCGCCTCCATAAAGCTGTTTTTTTTTGTTTGTTTGTTTTTTTGTGTGTGTTTTTTGAGACGGAGTTTCACTCTTGTTGTCCAGGCTGGAGTCCAATGGTGCAATCTCTGCTCACTGCAACCTCCGCCTCCCAAGTTCAAGCGATTCTCCTGCCTCAGCTTCCCGAGTAGCTGGGGATTACAGGTGCCATCGCGCCCAGCTAAGTTTTTGTATTGTTAGTAGAGACAGAGTTTCACCATGTTGACCAGGCTGGTCTCAAACTCCCGACCTCAGGTGATCTCCCCGCCTTTACCTCCCAAAGTGCTGGGATTACAGGAGTGAGCCACTATGCCCAGCCTAAAGCTGCTTTCTTCTACCACCAGCTCACTCTTAAATTATTTCCTAAGAGAGGCCAAAAAAATTCCCAGGCTAAGCTCCAATTCTGGGGCTTACCTGCCCTACAACAAAACTATATCAAATAGCCACAGACAATAGTAAACAAATGAGTGTGACTATGTTCCAAATAAGCTTTATTTACAAAAACAGGCAGCAGGCTGGATTTGGCCCATGAGCCATGATTGGCAAACCCCTGTTCTAGTGAACAAGACAGACATACTCATTTGTCCTTTTATGCTACAAATACTTATCCAGCATCTTCTACATGGCAAGTATTGCACTTGACACTGGTATGCCATGCTGAACAAGACATATGGCTGGGCATGGTGGCTCATGCCTGTAATCCCAGCACTCTGGGAGACCAAGGTGGGTGGATCACTTGAGGTCAGGAGTTCAAGACCAGCCTGGCCAATGTGGTGAAACCCTGTCTCTACTAAAAGTACAAAAATTAGCTGGACGTGGTGGCAGCCGCCTGTAATCCCAGTTACTCGGGAGGCTGAGGTAGGAGAATTGCTTGAACCTGGGAGGCGGAGATTGCAATGAGCCAAGATTGTGCCACTGCACTCCAGCCTGGGTGACAGAGTGAGACTCTGTCTCAAAAAAACAGAAAAAAGACAGATGATGACCTTTGCCCATGTTGCACTTACATGCTGGTGGGAGAGACAAAATCTTATTATGTGAATGCTAAGACAAAAGTCATCAGGAAATACAGAGGGGGCAGTTAACTCATCCTTAGTGTTTAGGGAAGGATTCCTGGAGGAGGGGATGACTGTGTTGTTTGTTTAGCAGCCTGTCAGTGAGATGAGCAAAGTCACCAGAGGGCTCTTGGAGCCTTTTCATCAGGACAGCCTGAGTACTTCCATCCCTTTCCCTGTGGGTTATCTGTCATCACCAGCTCTTCCCTTGTGTCCCCCAGTCTCTGAACAGCTACAACGACGGAGACTACGAAGGAGCCAGGCGGCTTGGGCGGAATGCTAAGTGGGTAGCCATCGCCTCCATCATCATTGGCCTTCTCATCATCGGCATTTCTTGTGCAGTTCACTTCACAAGGAAGTAAGTAGGCTTTCTGAATCCCTCCCTATGTCAACTGCCCTTTCTCGAATGCCCATTGGAATCTGTTAGGGTAGATTAGGTTATGCTCCAGTAACAACCCCAAGCCAAAGGGTTTTCATGTTTTCTTCTCAGAATAAATCTGTCCCAGTCCAGAGGGACACAGCAACATTGTGGATCTTCTAGTGCAGGAGTGGGTGAACTTCTTTGGTAAATGACCAAATAGTAAATATTTTTGGCCTTACAGGCCCTACATTCTCTGGACAGAGGGACATAGTCCCAACTACTCAACTCAGTCTTTGTAGCACAAAAGTAGTGTGTTAGTCCATTCTGCATTGCTGTAAAGAAATACCTCAGACTGAGTGATTTATAAAGAAAGAAGATTTGGATCCTTCTTTGGATCAACAATATGGATCCATTCATGGATCATATAGGTCAGTAGAAGGTCTCTCCTCCACACAGTCACACAGGGTCCCACGCTATACAAAGCTCCACCATCTTGTAGCTGCTCTGTCTAGAACAGAAGCCAACAAACTTTGTCTGTAAAGGGCCAGATAGTAAATCTTTTAAGCCTTGCAGGCCATATGGTCCCGATCATGGTCTCTGGCACAGCTACTTAGCTCTGCCATTTTAGCACAAAAGCAGCCATAGACAATATAGAAATGAACAGGCGTGGCTGTGTTCCAATAAAACTTTATTTACAAAAACAGGCATCTGTCTGTGGGCTGCAGTTTGCCAACTTCAGATCTAGAACATGAGGTGTCCTCAGGCAAAGGCGGGGGAGAGGAAGACTGGAGAATCCTACATGGGCTTTTTACTGCCTGGCGACAAATGTCGCTTAGGCTCACATTGACTGAAATCAGTCACATAATCCCACCTAACTGTAAGAGGGTGGGAAATGTGGGAGAGTAAATGGGATATTTAGGATTGCTATTTGCTCTGCCCTAGAACATCATCTGCTAAATAAACTCCTACTTGCATCAAACTAGCATAACTGTTTTAGTTTAAGGGCAGAAGGGTCACCACGTATTTTTGGTATTGACAATGAACTCTCATCTCATAAAAAGACGGATGCTGTTGATGTGTTGTCCCTCTGAACTGGGACAAATTTATTCTGATTTCTTTAACCAGCTCAGATGGGCTCCATCTGCTAGAATCAATAACACTTTCCATCAGAAGTCTGACAGATGGCAAGGTCATGTGATAGGCAACCCAGACCCGGAAATGACAAGCCCAGATCCATCTCTGTCTTGCTATGTAATTTCTGGTAAGACAGATAAGAATGCTGAGAAATTCTTTCACTTTTCTGTCAGAGCGGCATGGCTACTCCTATACCCTTGACCAAAATTCTACACCCATCGAGCTGAGAAGGTCAACCTCTTTCTCTTGGTTGACAAAGGAGGCTTACCGAGTTGGGTGAGGGAGGAAGGAGACCTCTTTTGACATTCCAGATCAGCCAACCCAACCTTGGCAACCAAGAGAGTAACAGATGTCATGGTAGATCCGCTTCCTATCAAACAAGGCAGATCCAGGAACAATCAGTGGCAGCTGGGTAGAGGGGAAGATATCAAAACAGGAAGTGTCACGAAAGAAAAGTAAATGGCTTTGGCCAAAGAAAAGAGAAAAGGACACTCAAACATGAAAGGAAACTCATGGTTTCTTGCCTGCAGGATGGCAAATTTGATGTTGGCCTATGAAGAGAAAGATGGTTGGAGAATACATGTGAATGAATCTGACTATATTCTTCAGAGAAGGTGTAAGGTGCTTGTGAACTTGTGAGCAGGGGAGCCACAGAGTGTGGGTTTAATGGTGCGGTTTTGGCACCACACTGCCTGGACCCAGGTCCCAGCCACCACTTATTCACTGTGAGACCTTCAGCCAATTGTTTAACATTCCTGAACCTCAGTTTCCTCACCTGTAAAATGAGAATAATTCGTTTCATAAAGCTATTGTAAGGTTAATTGGATGACTCACAGAATGTGTAGGTTGGTGTCTCTGTTCTTTAGTGGGTGCACAAAAATATAAATCATTTATTAATCCTATTATTACTATTATTATCAATGTTACTGGGAAAGGACCTCAGAATTCAAGATGTCATTAAATAGAATTCAAGGCTTTATGCTTATGAGCCAAACAAAGGACAGTGTTCCAAGGGAATGAGGCCAAGCCTTGGCTTGGCTCCTGGGAACTTGTGAAAATGCATACTGCCTAGATTAGTGTTTGAGCTAAGTGGGTCATAATAATAGCAGCTGACACTAACATAGACCTTGACATATACCAGGTACTGTTTTAAGCTCTTACATGAATTAATCCTCATTGAGTCTTCACAGCAACCCAAAGAGGTAGATAGGTATTATTATCACTATTTTGCAGATGAGGAAACCGAGGCTCAGAGAGGTGAAGTGACTTGCCCAAAGCCTCACAGCTAGTTAGTGGAAAAAGTAGGATTTAAAACCAGGATAGTGTCACTCTTCAGGCTGTGTTCTTAGCCAAACTCCGCACTGCCTCTAAGTCAATATGTCCCTGCTAGTACACCCAGTAACAAAGGCCAGTAAGTGGTACTTGCTTTGTGGCTAACTCCAGGGTTTATTTACGGGGGAATGGTATGGTGAGGTTTCAACTTACAGAAATGTGTGATGAGTCAGGGCCAAGGTTCACAAAATCAAAGGAGTACAGGGGTCAGGGAAAGGACATACATGAGGTAGCCTGGTTATAGGACAATAGGAAGTGGTGGGGACCATGGTAATTTCAAAAGCACAGTTTAAAGGAAGCAGCCACCACTCTGCTCCAACTGTAACCACTTACCATGCAGGCTTCATGGGGCTCATTTTTCAAGAGATGTTGGAAATCTGGAATTTTATGTAAAATCTGATTTTTAGATATTGACAAGCAATTCACATTACCAAAACACAGAAACAATATTTGCAGCCTAGACACTATCTACTTTGCAGTCTCTAGTGGACAGTCAGCTTTCAAAGATCAGTTTGCTCATGGCAACTCCATCCAAGAAGTGTTGGAAGGGATCTAGAAGCATTCGTATGTAGACTTTCTCCAATTTTAATACAAGTGTTTTTATCTGGGGATGAAGTGTTTCTGCTTGTGATTGAATGTCTCTGCTTGTGATTGAAGCTTCCTTAGGAATAAAAGCTATGAGAAGGAGTAGCCTCTCTGTTCCTTCTTCCTAAAAGGCACTGTTCACAATGGTTAGAGCCTATGATTTAATACCAGCTTTATCAGGATTCAGATCCTACTTCTACCACACAGGCTATCTGGGCAAATTATTAAACTCTCTCTGCCTCAATTTCCCTAACTATAAAATGAGAATTGAATTATTTCCCCATCTGTAGGGTCAAATTCCTTCTAGATGCCATTCCCTCTGTTATTAAAGAAAACAGGCCAGGCATGGTGGCTCATGCCTATAATCCTAGCACTTTGGGAGGCAGAGATGGGAGGATCTCTTGAGGCCAGGAGTTCCTTGAGCAGCCTGGGCAACATAGCTAGACCCCATCTCTTTTTTTTTTTTTTTTTTTTGAGACGGAGTCTTGCTCTGTCGCCCAGGCTGGAGTGCAGTGGCTCGATCTCAGCTCACTGCAAGCTCTGCCTCCCGGGTTCAGGCCATTCTCCTGCCTCAGCCTCCCAAGTGGCTGGGACTACAGGCGCCCGCCACCTCGCCTGGTTAGTTTTTCTGTATTTTTTAGAAGAGACGGGGTTTCACTGTGTTAGCCAGGATGGTCTCGATCTCCTGACCTCGTGATCCGCCCGTCTCGGCCTCCCAAAGTGCTGGGATTACAGGCTTGAGCCACCGCGCCTGGCCTAGACCCCATCTCTACAAAAAAAAATTTTTTAATTAGCTGGGCATGGTGGCACACACCTGTATTCCCAGCTATTTGGAAGGCTGAGATGGGAGAATGACTTGAGTCCAGGAATTCAAGGCTGCAGTGAGCTATGGTCATGCCATCACATTCTAGCCTACGTGACAGAGTGAGACCCTGTCTCAAAAAATAAATAAATAAATTTTAAAAGAGAGTTCCATGGAGAAACTCAAATTTAAAGGCTTTGTCATATGCATGTATCGGCAAGAGAAGGCGGGGGGAGACAGAGAGAAAGAAGGAAGGAGGCAGAAAATAGCCGTTAGAGAATGAAATCAATTCTGTCTTCCAAGTAACACGGCCAATTTCTCAGTAATCCTTTGAAATTAAACCTCCCAGCCCTCATTTATGGGAGGAATTAAATGGCAATGTGAAACTTCTAAGGCAAAAGTGCCCAAGCTTTACACTCCATAAGAGTTACCTGGAGAGGTTTAAAAAAAGTTAGCATCCGAGCCTCACCTCAAAAGATTCCAACTTGCTAAATCAGAAGTGAGGCTCAAGAACATCTGCATGTTTCAGCTGCCCCTGCTCCCAACCTGAGGATTCAGACGCAAGTGGCGGGCAGAACAGTCTTTGCCAAACCTTGGCAAACATCCTGCATCAAAGTCCACAAGGAAGAACGTGCGGATGGTGGCCATTCATGGACTGGCCAGTTTTCATTTACAGCAAACTCATCATCCTAATCTGCTATGTCTAACCCAATGCTAGGGAGGGGAATGGAGTTGCCACCTAGCAGGTCTACCCACAGGCAGGCTCCTTTGCAACAATCTGTTTCCACAGAGGGGCTGGAAAAATCTGACATTAGAGGAGTCGAAGCCTGACCCAAAACCCATGAATCTGTGAGTTTTCTGAGTTTATTCATTTCCAAATGCTGTCTGGGGGCCGGGTGTGATGGCTCACACCTGTAATCCAATACCTTGGGCTGACGTGGGAGGATCTCTTGAGGCCAGGAGTTTAGGACCAGCCTGGGCAACATAGCAAGACCCTGTCGCTCCAAAAAATATTTCTTTTAAATTAGCTGGGTTTGGTGGTGCACACCTGTAGTCCTAGCCATTCAGGAGGCCGAAGCAGGAGGATCTTTTGAGCCCAGAGATTGAGGCTGCAGTGAGCCGTGATCGTACCACTGCACTCTAGCCTGAGCAACAGAGTGAGACCCTGTCTCAAACAAACAAACAAACAAAACAAACAAAAAAAAAAAACAAAAACACTGTTTGAAGTAAACTACTGCCTTTTAAAAATTGTAAATTCCCTGTCTTAAAAAAAAAATGATTCTTAATCCTTATCAAGAAAGCTGTAGCCAGTGTGTTAGAGAACAGATTGAAATCTCAAATGGTTGAAATCGCGGGTAGTTTATTTCCTTGGCATAGTCTCAGATCATGATAGTCTTTACCCAAACTCATGAAAAGCTCTCATTCATCCTATGTTACAGGATATCTACATAAGCCACATGGTGGCTGGGGCAATGAAACACAGGGTTTCATGACATCAAATTCCTAAGAGCTGGGAATTATTCAACTGAAATATTAAACCATTTTGGATAGAATCCTGCATTGACAGCAGAGAATTGTTCTTGTCCAGACAGAATCATGGACTTGCAGTCTTTCAAAGTCAGAAAACTCTCCACCCTCAAGTTGCTAGGGAAAGTGAAGAAATAAATCACACAGGTGAAATGTTTAAATATAGTAGCCATCCGTTTATCAATCCTAGTAATTCAAATCCCTAGTCAAAACCAAGCTATTTGCAGACTTTTGCTTCCTGCTGATACCCTGAGGACTCAAGCAAGGTTAGGTTATTCTAGTGATGTTTCTCAAAGCACAAATCTCAGAGCCACCTAGGACAGATTCATCTGGGATGTTTATAAAAATGCAGGTTCCTGCACCCCATTTCCTGAGTAGCCTGGAAATACCACAAGCCACCTTCCCCGAAAAATAATTCTAAATATTCTGAAGTTGCAGAACTACTATTCTAGGACTTTGCATTTAATGAAGAACATTCTTGCCTCTGTGGACATGTGCCAACAAACCAGACTTTTTTACATCCCTAAGATAAAAAGATAAACAGTTTTTCTTCTCTTACATACTCAACACAACACACAGCTGTGACCAGTTGTGTTTTGTTTCCCCCACACACCAAGCAATTGTCCAGTGACTACCAACTGGGTATTGTATAATTTAGCTCAATTACTACACCATCTACTGGGAGTTAGAGTCAGATCCCACAGGTTAATGGTTTGGTCCCCCAAGACTGCCTCCCATTTCAGATGCTAATTGCAAGCCCCAGGTTGTGACCTGTGCTTCGGACTGGCTGGCTCTAAGTTGGGGATCTTCATGACCCCCTTCTCAGGTTCTATTAATGTGCTAAAGTGGCTCACAGAACTCAAGGCAACACTTACTTATGTTTACCCAGTTATTACAAAGGATATTACAAAGGATACAGATGAACAGTCAGATGGAAGAGATGCATAGGGCAAGGTATGTAGGAAGGGGTGTGGTGTTTCCATGTCCTGTTCAAGTGTGCCACCTTCCAGGTCCCACCACACATTCAGCAATCTGGAAGCTCTCCCAACCCTGTCCTTTTGGGTTTGCATGGGGGCTTCATTACGTAGGCATGATCAATTACATCATTGGCCATTGGTGCCCAACTTAACCTTCAGCCCATTTCTCCTCCCTGGAGTCCAGGGGTTGGGACTGGAAGTTCCAACCTTCTAATTACATGGCTAGTTCCCCTGGCAACCCACCCACAACCTGAGGCTATCCAGAAGCCCACCAAGAGTTGCCTCATTAGAATAAATATAGTCCTATCACCCAGGAAATTCCAAGGAATTTGGGAGCTCTGTGTCAGAAACTAGAGTCAAGACAAAACATCAAAACAAAAGATCCTCCTAGTACCCAGTCTACAAGGGTGTTAGGAGCTCTGTCTCAGGAACCAGATGTAGGGACCAAATATTTATTACTCTTTATCACAATATCACACCGAATTTATCTGGTAGAAGCTTCAGTTATTGCTGCTTCCCTGGAAAGTTTATATACCTCCCAGATTTTCTCTTCCTCCCTCCCTTTTGTTTTTGGTTTTTGTTTTAGAGACAGGGGTCTCATTATGTTGCCCAGGCTGGTCTTGAGCTCCCAGCCTCAAGTGATCCTCCCACCTCAGCCTCCTGAGTTAGCTGGGATTACAGGGTTGAGCCACCACACCCAGCTCTTTTCCTCTCTCCTTGAGATCAGGCTCTTGTTCTCTTATCTGATGCTCTGTGGAATTTGGCAGAACGTCCTTAGCAGCAGAAACAGTTGACCATGACAACATTTGGGTATGAGACAAATGTCCTCTGTGACAAATATGACATTCTCAGATGACCCTGCTAATACAGTGGAGTTTCTTGTTACTCAGGAGTAAGGCTCTCATGTCAGGGCACAAGGTGAGCTTTGAGTATATCAAACTTAATCTTGGAAGTATCCAAGGAGGGCACCCTATTGGAGACTCACACATGGTATCTCGATCAGCCCAGCATAGCCAGTGAATGTCTCCAGTGTTGGAAGAGGTGACTGTTCCTTGGGCTGAGAGTCAGCTGAAGTATGTGGCTGGGTTTAGGGTTCATGGCATCTGTTTCAACACCGGAACCACACTCTGGGCTTACATAGAAGGAATAGATGTGACATCCCCCTCCGTGCTCATGATCATTGAGCAGGGCGGCAGTCAGAAACTTCAGCTCTGTCGCTTTTTTTTCTTTTTGAGGAACATAAATAGTCGATCTGCCATAAGTTAAATGCATGTACAATGCAACTCCTCTGACTGTACGTCTCTGAGTGGTCTCGTTGAGGTATAAACAGCCAGGTACATACCTGTGTGTTAAAAACGCTTGTTTGCCATTCTTAACAACAACAGCCTTTGTTTTCCAAGGTTTTCATTAAGGAAAAACTTACCTCTAAACAGGGATAAGGGTCCCATGACTGTGTCTCCTTAGCAGGCACAGAGTTAGAAGATCTTGACCCATTCTGTACTGGGAAAGCTCCTCTCTCATAAGCAAATTGAAATGAATCCTTTCCTGGCCTCAAAATATCCTTCAATTGCATCAGAATTGGAACGAGACATACATATCAAGGTGGACATGAAGCAGGAACTTGACCTTTTTGCAAAAGCTTAAAAGCAAATCCCTCTTCTTTTCTATATTGTTGGCTGGAGAAAGGCTTTCTGGAAATTGTTCTGCTCAGAGAAATTTCATGATTCCATAATGAAAAATGGGAATCGTTACCTATTTCCAGAAGGTTAGAAGGGGCTTTCTGTGTTGGTTCAGATAAGCTGAGGTAGAGACAAATCAGACTTAAGTTGCCAGCAACAATGGAAGGAATTTTGCTTTGAAAAGGATATAAGCTAGCACACGGTGATGAAGAAATCCGAATGAACATTAAAAAGATGTTAAACCTCACTGGTAATCAAGAGCACAAATTAAAGCAACAACAACAAAAAATACTACATATTTTTGTCTGGCAGATTGCAACAATTAAAAAGATGGGGAATATCAAGGTTGGCCAGGATGTGAAAAATTGGACACTATACTGGTGGTGAAAGAGAAAACTGGGACAGTCTTTTGGAAAGTCAATTTGGATGTATCTAATATAAAATCCAGGCACCCACTAACCCAGCAATTCCACTGCTCAGTATCCACCTTAGAGACAGGTGCACAAAAATGCACATAACGCAGTAATGCTTCACCCTAGCTATGTGTTAGAATCACCTGGGGAGCTTTAAATGCATGCCAATACCACTGGGCACTGTGGTTCATGCCTGTAATTCCAGCACTTTGGGAGGCAGAAACAGGAGGATCACTAGGGCTCAGGAGCTGGAGGCCAGCCTGGGCAACATAGCAAGATCCCATCTCTACTAAAAATTTAAAAAAAAAAAATTATCTGGGCTTGGTGGCACGCACCTGCAGTCCCAGCTACTTGGGAGGCTCAGGTGCGAGGCCAGCTTGAGCCCAAGAGGTCAAGGCTGCAGTCTGTTATAAATGTACCAGTGTACTCCAGCCTGGGTGACAGAGCAAGATCCTGTCTCAAAAAATTAAAATAAAAAAAGTTTAAAAAACAATGCCCAGGGCCCACCCTGGACCAATTAAATTAGAATCTCCAGTAATAGGACCAGGGATTGGTAGACTGTAGGGTTCTCCAGGTAACTCTAATGCACAGCTGGGGTTGGGAACCACAGATGTGCAATGATGTTCATTGCAGCTTTGTTTGCAGTAGGAGAAATCTTGAAACCACCTACATGTCCGTCAGTAGGCAGGTTAAATTAGGAGTGATATATTCGTATGATGGGATACCACACTGCAGTTTAAACATGGAGACAGGGTCACGTGCCCTTGTTCACACCTGTAATCCCAGCACTTTTGGAGGCCAAGGCAGGAGGATCACTTGAGCTCAGGAGTTCAAGACCAGCCTGGGTAATATAGTGAGATCCCGTCTCTATTTTTTGAAAAAGTATACACGTAGAGACATCCTTCTTACTATGACTTTACAAGCCCTGCATGATCTGACTGCTGCCTCCCCATCCTCATCTCCCCTCCCCCATCCTCATCTCCCCTCCCCTATCCTCATCTCCCCTCCCCCATCCTCATCTCCCCTCTCTCCCTTTCACTCCCTCCACTTCAGCCACATCAGAGTCTTCTCTCTGAGCAATGCAAGCATATTCCTGCCTCAGGGACTCTGCACTTGCCGTTGCCTCTGCCCGGAACTCTC
Source organism: Mandrillus leucophaeus (assembly GCF_000951045.1). Classification (NCBI taxonomy): domain Eukaryota; kingdom Metazoa; phylum Chordata; class Mammalia; order Primates; family Cercopithecidae; genus Mandrillus; species Mandrillus leucophaeus. The sequence goes on from NW_012107585.1 coordinate 4,821,731, forward strand.
TTCCTCCTAAAAGCCATTCAGCTGGTTCCCATCTCTCCATCTGGCACTTGTTCTTATATTACGTTAGCAAAGAGACTATCCCTTTAGTCAGTTTTACTCCTGTTCCTTACCACTCCCTGATAAATTCTATATCTATGGTCTGTTTCCCCCTACTGGCATGAGAACTCCAGGGACATTTTCATTTCTGTTACTGCCCATAATAATAGAGCATGGCCCTTAAGAGTGCCTATTTACAGCTGGGCGTGATGGCTCATGCCTGTAATCCCAGCACTTTGGGAGGCCGAGGCAGGTGGATCACAAGGTCAGATCAAGACCATCCTGGCTAATACGGTAAAACTCCGTCTCTACTAAAAATACAAAAAAAAAAAAAAAATTAACCGGGCATGTTGGCGGGCGCCTGTAGTCCCAGCTACCTGGGAGGCTGAGGCAGGAGAATGGCGTGAACCTGGGAGGCGGAGCTTGCAGTGAGCCGAGATCACACCACTGCACTCCAGCCTGGGCGACAGAGCAAGACTCCATCTCAAAAAAAAAAAAAAAAAAAGTGCCTATTTACAAGCTAGACTGCTGGAGTTCCAATCCAGGTGCTTCCTCTAAGTAGCTGTGTGCCCTTAGGTATATCTTTTAAGCAGTCTGTGCCTCTGTTTTCTCATACATAAAATGGAGATAATAACAGTGCCTACCTCATAGGGCTGTGAGGGTTAAATTGCACATACTCCAGGGCCTGGCACACTGTACTCACTAGGTAACTGTCGGGTGTTATTACTATAATCAGCACTAGAGCAGTGCCCAGCATGTATATACACATTGAATAAATGAGTAAAACAAAAAAAGAAATTGCAGCACGATTGCATTATGTAAACACATACACATGATGAGTATACAATTTCTAAATGCTTATTGATCAGTTTCAATGCAGAGAAAAACACCTGGAGAACTTACACCAAACTGCTAACGTGCTACTATACTAACCCTTGGGGAGGAGAGTGAGGTTCAGAAATGCTCAAGAGGCATTTTTCCGTATCTGCATTATTCGGTTTTTTGTTTGTTTGTTTTTTGTTGTTTTTGTTTTTTTGCATGTAAGATAAAATAAGTTTTCCAAATAGAATATGTTTCTCAAAAGGAAGCCCCTGCTTAGAGTCAAAAGTGTGCAGGTGGGCTGGTACATTTCAGCATGTGTTTAACCAGAGTCATCGCCATCCAAAAGGAAGGCATCGAGCTGGGAAAGGCAACCACAGAGGCTCAGCCCATGGTCTTTCTCTCTTTCTCTCTCTGTCTGTACCACACAGTGCCTGAGGAACCAGCGGTCAGTGGGCTGTGAGCATGGAGGATGGACCTCATCCACACACACCCAAAGGAGTTTCTGAGGAATGGGTCCTCGACTTCAGACTGTGAGATCTTTTCCTCCAGGACTCTCCAGAGGCAGGTCCCTGGCAAATGAACAAGAAAAAAAAAAAGTCCAAAATGTAGGAAATCCAAGCTGCACAGCCGGATCAGCCAAAGTCATTGATTTGTAAAAATGAAAAGAAAACAGAAAAAAGAAAAATGAAGCCTCACTGTCTCAGTTTAGCGAATCCCGTTGTGTCCACTCCTCTCCTCCAGAGGCAAGCCTCAGGAAATCACATAACTTTTCACTGAGGGGATCCAGGGGATCTCCATACAGGGGGAGATGGAGGTTTCTAGGAAGACCAGCGGGTGCTGGTATTTACGACGTTGAGCACAAACGTTTGCAGCATGTTTAAAATTGTCTAGTAGAGTTCAAGTTGTGGATTTGCTTTTCCTTTTATTCTTACAACCTTCAGTAACTCCTCCTCTGGGAGTCAGCACCCCCATGCCCAGGGTTTACCCATCTGGTCATTAAACACTCAAAGAAGGGGCTTTTCTAGTCTTTTGTCTTGATCCTTACATTTCCAAATAGGCCCCCTCCCTTGCTTGCATCCACGTTGGTCGACTTGACCAAAACCTCACTCTTCACTCAAACAGCCTCTGAGAATGGACTTAGTGGCCAATTCTAGGTACACGAGCACTTCCTCTATCCCAGTTTTGGGAATAAACTGGCTGTATTTATAGAATGTGCTTTTTTTTTTCTAATTTCTCACTCTCCTCTCTCTAGCAAGTCTCAGGCAAGATCTTTGATTTTCCTGGATGCCACCCAGAAATGCCACCCATTGTATTTCTTTTCTGTCCAATGTAAACCCTTTAGGTATGAATGTACTGGTTTTAATGATGCCATTATTCTGCCTGCCAGAACACGGCAACCCAGCGTCTCACAGAGCTCAAGGGGTGTGCCACTGCTGGCACACAAGATAATTTTTAAGTAGCTTCTAGGAACAACATTAAGTAATATCAAATCACAAAGAATGTTTCCCCTTTTCTATTCTTTTTTCATCCTGATTACAGCAAGGAAAAAGTCTCTGTTTAGTGCTAGCAAGTCCTTTAGACCTTTCAGACACTACGGCTCTTTCCCTTTCTTAACAAAGAAAGAGCAGGTCTCAGGTTCGGAGTCTTCTGTCTAGAAAGAATGTAATGATATTGTTTTGTGTCATGGTATTTATTTTATTTATTACCTTCCATTTACAGCTTCCCACAGTGGGAGATAGGATATATTGTTTCTGTTCAAATAAATTAACTTAAGAAAAATAGGAGAACTCAAGAAAATGTCAAGTAATTAACACACTACATATGTATATATGGCAAAAGTCACTTCAAAGAATGAATGTCAGAAACATAGCGATAATGAAGCAAAAGAAAGGCAGATTATGCTGGCCGGGCATGGTGGCTCACGCCTGTAATCCCAACAATTTGGGAGGTCGAGGTGGGCGCATCACTTGAGGTCAGGAGTTCGAGACCAGCCTGACCAACATGGTGAACCTCCATCTCTACTAAAAATACAAAAATTAGCCGGGCATGGTGGTACATGCTCATAATCCCAGCTACTAGGGAGGCTGAGGCAGGAGAATCACTTGAATCCGGAAGGCGGAGGTTGCCGTGAGCTGAGACTGCACCACTACACTCCAGCCCAGGTGACAGAGCAAGACTCCATCTCAAAAAAAAAAAAAAAAAAAAGAAAAAGAAAAAGGAAAAAAGAAAGACAGATTATTCTAATTGAATGAATAAGAGGCTGAGAGTCAATATCTGAGTTCCAATGCCCTCTTGTGTTTGCAGGGTTTTTAATTGGCCACTAACTAGCTATGCAAGCCGATTTTAGGCAAGTTTCTTAGCCTCTCTGTGCCTAATATTCCTTCACCTGCAAAATGGGAATACGAATGCCTGCCTACTTACCTCACAGTGCTGTTATGAGAATTAATTGTTGTCACAGATGTGACTAACCATTGGCGGGGGGGTTTCTAAGTACTATACCAATACAAATTTCCACATTTTTTCATATACTGAACCCTAGCAAAAAAATAAATAAAAGCTGATGAACATCAGATTCTACCTGTCATTTTACCCGGATGTTGTGATGAGCCAGCACTTGTCCCAGGAGGACGTTGAATCAGGGACACGAAATCTCAGCACACGGAGATTCTAGCATCATTCCAATAGACTGGATCCTGATTTCTGTTTCTGACATCTTGTTTTTTGTTTGTGCGTGTTTGGGTCCCTGGTCTTTTACCCAAATCAAATGAAAGGTGTTGCTGAGAGGCAGAATAAAAATGGTTTTAAGTAAGCCTGTGTACCACAGCGTGTGAATTGTGTTTTCTTGGGGTTCCCCACCTTCCAGAGATTTCCATAACCAAAATAAGCTCATCTATTCCAACCCCCAGTCCCCAGGGAAGTCCCCACCTTCCAGAGATTTCCATAACCAAAATAAGCTCATCTAGTCCAACCCTCAGTCCCCAGGGAAGTCCCCACCTTCCAGAGATTTCCATAACCAAAATAAGCTCATCTAGTCCAACCCTCAGTCCCCAGGGAAGACCCCAGAGAGGCCAGAGGTGGCGCTAGAGAGGCATCACTCTGAACTAATTTACGGCCAGAAATGTCCTTCTACTTGGCACTGAAAATGTTGGTTCCATTAAAGCGAAAATAAGAAAAATCTTGTTATTAAATGTGATCCATGGGGTCAAGAAGGCCACTGATTTTTCTTGGGTGTCTCCCAGGTCCTAAGCCCTAAGAATGACAAAATGGTCTTTGTTGGGATGATGGGCTTGTCCAGAGCTTCCTCCAAAGCTAAGATTGTCCCTGCTCCACTCGCAAAAGCACAGTTTAAAAAGGGATTGGTGGCCAGGCGCGGTGGCTCACACCTGTAATCCCAGCATTTCAGGAGGCCGAGCAGGCAGATCACAAAGTCGAGATCGAGACCATCCTAGCTAACACGGTGAAACCCCGTCTCTACTAAAAATACAAAAAATTAGCCAGGCATGGTGGCACATGCCTGTAGTCCCAGCTGCTTGGGAGGCTTAGGCAGGAGAAGCGCTTGAACCCAGGAAGTGGAGGTTGCAGTGAGCTGAGATCATGCCACTGCACTCCAGCCTGGATGACAGAGTGAGATTCCGTATCAAAAAAAAAAAAAAAAAAGAATTGGTGTATTATCAACCAAGACATTCCTTTATCAGCCAGTTACAAAAACTGGCTAAATAGAGCAAAAAGTAGAGTTTACTCTCAGAACACGGAAAATTCCAGGGATAGCTTCAGGTGCAGCTGGATCCTGGTGCTCAGGGTTTCTGGGAACGTGTCCCTTTCTATGTCTCAGCCCCAACTTGCTGAGTTCATTTTAGTTTAGTAGGGACAAGATGACTGCCAAGAGCTTTGGACTTTTTCCTACCAGCTTAGCAATGCCTGTGGAAAGAGTTTCTTCCCTAATAGCGCCAGGGGGAAAAAAATGTTTCAATTCAGTATAATGAACAATTGATACAAAACAGAAACCGACCTATCAAAATGGATACCAGTCATTAATAAACAGGTACAGCCACTGTACCAACACAAATGGATGCTGTGGCCAGGGGCAGGTGGGGCCCTCATTGGCCAGGCTTGAAGTCAGGATTCAATCACTGGAACTGAATGTGAGGTCAGCTCCACCCAAACTTTATAGATCGAGGGTGCGGGAAGGGTGGTTCCCCAAAGGAAAACCAAAGTGCTTTTACCAGAAGAAGGAGAGAGATTTGCTAGGCAAAAACATAAAACAAAAAGCAGCGTCCACATTAAGCATGCTACTTCTTACTATACCTTCCATATGCAGGGCTGAAGTAACCTAATAGCTTTCCTTTTCTTTTTTTTTTTTTTTTTTTTTTTTTTTTGAGGTGGAGTTTCACTCTTATTGCCCAGGCTGGAGTGCAGTGGCACAATCTCAGCTCACTGCAACCTCCACCTCCCGGGTTCAAGCGATTCTCCTGCCTCAGCCTCCCGAGTAGCTGGGATTACAGGCACACGCTACCACACTTGGCTAATTTTTTGGTATTTTTAGTAGAGACGGGGTTTTATCATGTTGTCCAGGCTGATCTCGAACTCCTGACCTCAGGCAATCCCCCTGCCTCGGCCTCCCAAAGTGCTGGGATTACAGGCGTGAGCTACCGCGCCCGGCCTCCTAATAGCTTTTCAAACAATTTCCCCATGGTGTTGTCACTCTCATCCAGCTCCTCCTTTGACCAATATTTATAGAGCACCTGCTCAACCACAGAAACTGGGCTCAGCTTTGGAAATTCCAGTACATTTAAGAGAGACCCCTGAGAAGGTGGCAGTAGTCTAGTGGGGGGAACAGATACACATAAATAATGAGAAGGAAACACGAGAGTGCCCAGACAGAGGCATGAGCGAAGTGTTATGCCGTCACTTTGCAGGAGAACACACTGGCTGTACTGAAGGGAAGGAAGGCTCAGTCCCTGTCCTACCATTCTTTGCATTGCTGAGGCTGATAGTGCTACAGCTCTTGAAGTTACCCTGTCTCTGCCCACAAGTTATGGGCAGAAACAGATGCAGACATAAAATCGCTGGCCTCAGCTCCTGGATCCGCAAATTACCTTTGGCCTACAGCAGGACAGCTGCATTCAGCAAAACAGCACGATGCATGTATCTTGATACGTAACCCTAGATTCAGGCTTCTAAATATAAGAGACAGTTCTGGGCCACCAATTACCAAAAAAAAAAAAAAAAAAATCTTGTAAGATAACGTTCATACTCATGGTTTACAACTAATCCTTAAAAAATACTCATAAGTGTTGAATATTTAAGTCTGGGGAATTGCCCTATAAAAATAGGTCCCTGCACCAAGATACTTTGAATTCTGGTTTGGACACATACAAAGAGAGGCAGGCATAAAGATGACCCAAGCATCACTTACACTTGCTGGAGAAGCCACAGAAAGAAGGAATTCCCTTTCCAATACATTCATTCATTCATTCATTCATTCATTCATTCCAGTAGACATCTATTTATCAGGGGTCAGGAGAGGAAAGCACACAGTTGCCTCTGTGCATTGCCTGCGTGAGGCATCAGAGAGTTTCATCTCGTGTACCTGTTCCAAACCTCGGGCGAGCACCCAGTTAAACCTGCAATGACCCGGTCACGGCGTTCATCTCTCTTCCTGTCCCAGTGTAGCCTTTCCCAGTTTACACCCACACACTGGTTCACTGATGCACCCAAGCCGTCTGCTCCTTGCACTGTGACCAAGTGTTTACTCCCCCAGGTCACGTGGAATCCCATGCATGGGGACTAGTTGTACTTTGGAGTGAAAGTATTGGGAGGAACTCATAAAAGGCCAAATTCTGCCTGTATAGAAATGGCCTGATCACCCCCAAGAAAGAGGACCTAACGCATGCCTAGGAGGGAAGGTAAATAAGTATTTCTTGAGCCATTACCAAAGCTCATCTAAACAATTGCAGTAGCTTTTTTTTTTTTTTTCCTTCTCAGACAGGACCAACCTAACCCCCATCTCTAAGGCAGCCACCCCACCCCTCGCCACTTGCTATCACACCACCCTGTTTTACTTCTTCCGTGGGGTTTGCCACCACTAACAATATTTTTGTTTATTTAACTGTTAATTGATTTATTATCTTCTTTATTATCTATCTCCTCCCCCTAGGATGTTGACCTTGTGCAGGCAAAGACCTTGTCTGTTCTCTTCACTGATGTGTCCCCAGCATCTAGACTGGGGCTTGGCCCATGGCAGATACTCTATAGCTATTCGTTGAATGAGTGAAAGGTTCTTTTCCCCATGTGCTCTTCCTCCTGGCTAATGTCCACTCCTTTGTCTCAGATTAAGTGCCTCTTGTTCAGAGGTGCCTTCTCTGATATGCCAACATTTCAAGAACATGAGGGTCTCCCTTTTGCACGCTCACAACTTCCCTGTGGTTTCACTCAAGGTCATATCACAATGGTAGTTAGATATAGTTTGCACAGTTACCATTTAATATCTGTCTTTCCCAGCAGATCGTGAGCCCCCCTGAGGGCACGGACCATGTTCATGTTGTTCACCTCTGCTTCCTGGTCCCTAGCTTTGTACCTGGCACATAAGTTTCCAATAGTTATTTAATGAATGAATGAACGAATGAATGAATGAGGGTGTAGAGGTAGAGAGAAATGGAAGAAGAAACCTGAGTCAAAGCTTCCTCCATCATCATAGCTTTATTTTCACATTGTTATCTGACAAGATTTAAAGTTGAATTTTAAAGCAAGATGAAGCTAACCATGGTATTGGCTGTAAATCCTGTCTCAAAACTTTCTCACATATTCCTTATTGTGATGGTTTAAAAGAAGGAAGAAATGAAAATCGACTTATACCGAAAAGTAATTTCAAGAAGACAGAAGTCCGGCTGGGCGCGGTGGCACACGCCTGTAATCCCAGCACTTTGGGAGGTCGAGGTAGGAGGATCACCTGAGGTCAGAACTTCGAGACCAGCCTGGCCAACATGGTGAAACGCTGTATCTACTAAAAATACAAAAATTAGCAGAGCGTGGTGGTGCATGCCTGTAATCTCAGCTATTCAGGAAGCTGAGGCAGGAGAATCGCCGGAACCCAGAAGGCGGGGGTTGCAGTGAGCCGAGATCGCACCACTGCACTCTAGCCTGGGCGATAAGAGCGAAACTCTGTCTCAAAAAACAAAAGAAAAGAAGAAGAAGAAGAAGAAGAAGAAGAAAAGCAGAAAAGGAGAAGAGAAGAGAAGAGAAGAGAAGAGAAGAGAAGAGAAGAGAAGAGAAGAGAAGAGAAGAGAAGAGAAGAGAAGAGAAGAGAAAAGAGAAGAAAAAGAGACCCAAATGAACTCCAGCCTCCTTTGTGCCTGGGATGCCCCCTAGTGGGAGAAATGGAGAAAGACACTTTAGAGTGTTCACTAGCAAATTGACAAATACCGTATTTATTTGCCTTTTATAGTCTCTGAGTTAGTGTAGGATCCACAAACAAACTGGAAGAAAATCACACAGCTTTGATGAAGAAGAGAAATAAGATGTTCTACAGTAATAAACTTTCAGTAAAACAAAAACTGAGCAACTGTTGCTTTTGAACCAGATTTTTGACTGATCTCCGATGGTAATTTTTAGGCTATCTCACTCTTAAGACTTATTTCTGATCTGGAACTTTTCAAAAACGATGTAGATTCAATTAGTCACACCTCTGTTCCTTAGAAATTCAAGGTGGATACGATCATCAAATGCCAACACCGGCTCAGTGGGGCTTGTTCTTCAGTCTCTATAATCTACAGTTCTAAACTCAGCTCTTCTGCTGAGTTTAGAATTGTAAATTCTGCTGAGACTAATTAGATTTCTGGATTTTAGTAGTGGAGGAGTAATTTACATTGGGCGAATTCCACTGCCTGGTACAGCTACAAACTCTGAACAAAACATTTTTACAAATTGAAGGTATTTGAGAACAACTGAAAACGGGAGGGGCAGTAAGCATCCTCATAAAATGGGAATCATCCACATTTACCTGGCTTTTCCTCTGAAGGGTCACCCAGTCTGCACAGCACACAGAGAACAGAGCTCAAGCCGAAAGCAATAGTCTTATTAGGCTGCAGAATCACAGGTTAGAGTTTGTGGCCCCCGTGGTGGCTGGAATTTGATGAGAGAAATCCCAAAAATGATAGAGCCACAGAAAAGGAACCTAAAAAATCAGAATATAAACTCCCCTCAAATCCTTGGCTGACTCTTAAACTGTATTTGTGAAGCCCAGCAGAAAACAAGACAAAACAAAATATCTGGAGGAGAGTGCAAAGAGCTGCATTGATCCGTGCTGGGGAGGCAGAGTTTGGAGCTCAAGTTCCACCAGATGAGAGGAGCTTAAACTCCTCAGTCTTTCTGTTGAAACCCAGAGGGGTCACAAATTAGTCAGAAAGACCACATCCAAGAACTAGTATGTAGAAGGCACAAAACCAAAATAGACCCAACCAAAAGAAGCCCCAAACCATGCCTTTGTAACATAAGAACGAGTCACTAGTAATTTCGCTACCAGTTAAAACAAAACTTAACACTTTTACAAGAAAGATAATAGAATCCAGAGCCTCTGCTATATTATCTACAATGTCCAGTATAAAATGTTAAAATCACTGGGCCAAGCATGGTGGCGCACACCTGTAATCCCAGCACTTTGAGAGACCGAGGTGGATGGAACACGAGGTCAGGAGATCGAGACCATCTGGCTAACACAGTGAAATCCTGTCTCTACTAAAAATAGAAAAAATTAGCCGGGCAAGGTGGCAGGCATCTGTAGTGCCAGCTACTCCTGAGGCTGAGGCAGGAGAATGGCGTGAACCCAGGAGGCAGAGGTTGCAATGAGCCGAGATCGTGCCACTGCACTCCAGCCTGGGCAACAGAGCAAGACTCCATCTCAAAAACAAAGACAAACAAACAAACAAAAAACTGTGAATAAATATTAAAGACAATAATTCTATGGTCTAATCAAAATCTCAGCAAAACTTTTTGTAGAAACTGACAAGTGGAGTCTAAAATTTATATAGAAAGGCAAAAGAACTGGAATTGCTGAAACAATATTAACAAAGAAAAGCAAAGTTGGAGAAGTCACACTGCCTGATTTCAAGACTTTGCATAAAATTACAGTAATTGAGACAGCGTGAGGCTGGGCACAGTGGCTCACACCTGTAAGCTTTGGGAGGCTGAGGTGGGAGGATCATATGAGGCCAGGAGTTTAAGACCAGCCTGGGCAACACAGCAAGACTCCATGTCTACAATTTTCTTTAATTAGCCAGACATAGTGGTACATGAATATAGTCTTAGCCACTTAGGAGGCTTGAGCCCAGGAGTTCAAGGTTACAGTGAACTATGATCATGCACTGCACTCCAGCATGGGTGACAGAGCAAGATCCTGTCTCCTAAAGAAAAAAAAAAAAGACAGCGTGGTATTGATCATAAGACAGACACATAGATCAATGGAACAAGATAGAGACTTCACAAATAGACCTACACATATATGGTTGTTTTTGTTTTGTTTGAGACAGAATCTCCCTATGCTTCCCAAGCTGGTCTGAACTCCTGGCCTCAAGTGATCCTCCCACCTCAGCCTCTCAGGTAGCTGGGACTTTTTTTGTTTTTTTGTTTTTTTGGTTTTTTTTGAGACAGGGTGTCTCTCTGTCTCCCAGCTGGAGTGCAGTGCAATCATGGCTCACTGAAACCACCTGGGCTCACATGATCCTCCTGCCTCAGCCCCCCAAGTAGCTGGGGCTACGGGTGCATGCCACCATGCCCAGCTAATTTTTTTTACTTTTTGTAGAGATGGGGTCTCACTATGTTGCTCAGGGCTGGTCTCAAACTCCTGGGCTAAAGCAATCCTCCCACCTCGACCTTCCAAAGTGCTGGGATTACAGGCATGAGCCATGGCCTGACTGTAAATTGATTTTTGGCAAAGGTGCAAAGGTCATCCAATGGAGAAAGAATAGTGTTTTCAACAAATGATGCTGGAATAATTGGACATCCATATTCCCAAAGATGAACTTCAACCCATGCTCACACCATACATAAAAATTGATTCAAAATAGATCATAGAGCTAAATATAAAACCATTTTAGGTAAATAAAATTTCTTCAGATAAAATTTCTGAAGAAAATATAGGAGGACGTGGAGAAACTGGAACTGTTATGTACTGCTAGTGGGAAATGGTGCAGCAGCTACGAAAAACAGTATGGCAATTCCCCAAAAATTAAAAATAGAATTACCATAGGATCTGGCAATTCCATTTCTGTATACTCAAAAGAATTCAAAAGGACATGAAGAAATATTTGTACACCTGTTTTCTTAGAAGCATTATTCACAATAGCCAAAAGGTAGAAGCGACGCAAGTGTCCATCAAGATGAATGGATTTTGATACATGCTACAACATAGATGAAACTCAAAGACATTATGCGAAGTGAAATAAGCCAGTTACAGAAGGACAAATACTGTTTGATTTCATACATCTGAGATACTTGGAGTAGCAAAATTTATACAGACAGAAAGTAAAATGGTGGTTGCTGGGATCAAGGGTAAGATGAAATGAGGAGTTACTGTTTAATGGGCATAAAGTATCAGTTTTGCAAGATGAAAAAATTCCTGTGGGTGGATGGTGATGATGGCTGCAAAACAATGTAAATGTACTTAATGTCACTGAACCGTACACTTTAAAATGGATAAAATAATAAATTTTATGCTATGTATATGTATTAACCACATTTTTCATTTTCTGTATCTTATGAGGCTTGACATCTTGGGGACTCACCAAGCTGAAAGAGACTGTTTGTCCCAGGGTTAGCTCATTCCGAGAGATAGCAGACGACCTTCCTGTAATATGCAGACCGACCAATTCAGAGCCCATATTCTGAACCACCTCCTCTCTCTGGCTTTTCCACTCTGAGAGGCAAGTTTCCTCTGCCCTAATCATCCCAGGGTCAGGTAGCAGACAATTAGGGACTACCCCTATAGCCCACAGCTGGCCTGAATTATGCAAACGCTCCAATCCTAAGCCTGTTCAGCTGCTTACCTTGCCTCGCCCATTCCTCCTGGCAAAAACCACAATAAAGGCTTTTTCCTAGGCTTTCCTCTCATCCTCTCTGCCTGTGACCAACCTCAAAGTTCTCACCTGTGGTTCTGCATGGCATGGCGTGAACTGTATTAGACTGTTCTCACGCTGCTATGAAGAAATACCTGAGACGGGGTAATTTATAAAGAAAAGGGGTTTAATTGACTCACAGTTCCCCATGGCTGGGAAGCCCCAGGAAACACAATCATGGCAGAAGGAGAAGCAAACAAGTTCTTCACAAGAAGGCAGGAGAGAGAAGTGCCAAGCAAAGGGGGAAAAGCCCCTTATAAAACCATCAGATCTCATAAGAACTCACTATCAGAAGAAGAGTATAGAGGTAATCGGCCCCATGATTCAATGATCCCCCACCAAATTCCTCCCACAGCACGTGGGAATTATGGGACCTACAGTTCAAGATAAGATTTGGGTGGGGACACAGCCAAACCCTATCAGGAACTGTGAGTAATAAAACTATATTTTTAATAGCAATAGTTTTCTGATCCATTGGCCTTACCATACATGGATAAACCCAAAGTCCCAGGTACCTTCTAGAACAGGATAGCCTACCACATTTTAAAAAATACATTTTTAAAGAGTATTAAGGAAATGATAGATTCAGTACATTAAGGCAGCACTCCTCAACCACCAGGCCACAGACCAGTACCATGGCCCATTAGGAACCAGACTGCACAGCAGGAGGTGAGCAGGAGGTGAGCAAGTAAGGCTTCATCTGTATTTACAGCTGCTCCCCATCACTCACATTACTGCCCGAGCTCTGCCTCCTGTCAGATCAGTGGTGGTATTACATTTTTATAGGAGCACGAACCATATTGTGAACTGCATATGTGAGGGATCTAGGTTGCGTGCTCCTTATGAGAATCTAATGCCTGATAATCTGTCACTGTCTCCCATCACCCCCACATGGGACCATCTAGCTGCAGGAAAACAAGCTCATGGCTCCCACTGTTTCTACATTATGGTGAGCTGTATGATTATTTCATTATATATTACCATGCAATGATAATAAAGTACACGATAAATATAATGTGCTTGAATCATCCCCAAACCATCCCCCCAACCCTGGTCCATGGAAAAACTGTCTTTCACGAAACCTGTCCCCGGTGCCAAAAACACTGGGGACTGCTGCAATATAGTACATCTATACAGCAGTAGTTTTGCATGGTGACTAAGAACATAGACTCAAGAGTTAAATTTCCTATATCTAAATCCTGGCTTCACCACTTACTAGCTTTGCGCCATTGAACAAGTTACTTCTCCACTTGTGCCTTAGTTTTTTCTTATGTAAAGTGGGGATAATAACAAAATGTACCTCTTAAAGCTTTATAAGAATTAAATGGCTTAAAGCAAGGAAAGTGCTTAGGACAGTGGCAGGTATACAGTAAGTACTCTATAAATGGAACTCTTCTTGTTATGAAATCTGCAGCCATTACAAAACTGAGGTGGCAGGACATGGTGGCACACACCTGTAGTCCCAGCTACTCAGGAGGCTGAGGCAAGAGGATCACTTGAGCCCAGGACTTTGAGGCTGCAGTGAGCCATGATTGCACCTGTGAATAGCCGCTGCACTCCAGCCTGGGCAGCATAGCAAGACCCTGTCTCTTTTAAGAAATTTTTTTACTTAAAATTTTTTTAATTAAAATTCAAAAATGAGGTAGAGCTGTATATGCTGATATGGAAAGATATGACAAGGAAAAAGGTACTAATTGCTTCAACTTTTAAAGAAGAGTGATGTAAGTACTTTTCCTATAGTTATAATTACAGGAAATTATAATTATAACAATTATAACAAAATATACCCCCAAAAAGTATACAAGAAACTCTCAACAGGTTATTTAAGGGGAAAGGAATTAATGATGTAGGAGAAGGTGTGAGGGAGACTTTTGTTTTTGATTCTGTACCCCCTCCCATACTGCTTGAAGTTTTTAACCATGTTCATCCATACTTTAAAATACATATATTTAATTTTTTGAAAGGCCATAGGAATAGTCTTTGTTGCTCTTTATTGCCACCTAGGGGATGCCAGGGGCATTGCCTGCCATAATCACTGTCATTGCTGTTAACCCTATTGACTATTTAATAATTGATTTCACCTTCTTGATTAGTATGTTACACCAAGCAAGTCATGGCCTCCAACTTTCAGATTTTTATTGAATTTTGTAACAATAAGAAACATGGTTGAGAAATTGATGCTCTTTTAAAAAAAAAAAAAAACAAGAAACATGGATTTGTAGTTAAAAATTTTTTTATTTTTTTAATTTTTATTTTTTAAAATATAATAAAGATGGGGTGTTTCCTGGTTGCTCAGGCTGGTCTCAAACTCCTGGACTCAAGCTATCCTCAAGCCTCAGCCTCACAAGCTGCTGAGAGCCACTGCATCCAGCGTAGAAAATTCAATAGATGTTAAAACAATTGAACACCTAGTCTGATCTTCCTCTCTGAATGACCATTCCCACTTTATACTTATAATCTAGATCAGCCTGATTCATTGGCCCACCCAAAATGATTTCATCCCTCACTCAATCATCTGTCCATGGTGCCTAACATGTTGACCTCTGTCTGGTTGCCTGCATTTGAATGCTGGTTTCGTGACTTTCTAGTTGTGTGACCTTGAGCAAGTCACTTCATCTCTCTGAGCCTCATTTTCTCCTGAAAAATGCAAGTGAGAATAATAGTAGATCCCGCAAAGGATGGTTGGTGACATTACATGAGTACATACCTCAAACGCAATGCCAGGTGCATAAAAAGAGATTGATAAATAACTTTCACTCTAACACCTACAGTCTTCAAATCTCAACTTGATTGTCACTTCCTCCAGCAAGCCTCCTCTGACCTCAGGACTTGGTCACATTCTTCTCACTAGGCGATGCTTCTCCTTCTTAGCATTTGTCACAGATGACTGTTGGATGATTGTTCGATAAATGTATCTCTTCCCTACTAGATCATAAGCACTCAGGACAGAGCCTGGGTTTGATCTTGCCCACAATTCTCTCCCCGGTGTCTACCACAGTGCCCAGTGGATAGGAGTTTTTGCCATAAAAAAATTATTGATAAAGAAATGAATTAATGCAGTTAGAAAACTGAAGATCTCCGAAAAAAATAAATGTTAACTAGAACAAGTGCCATGAAATAGTTAGGCTCTGATGGGCTAGATGACATGAGTCATGAGACACTTACAGGGAAGGACAGGGTGGGGAAAGATTTATTTTGTAAGACAGTTGCAGAAAATAAATTGGAAAAAAGATAAAGCATATACCTCTACCATTTGTTCTGGGGCTAACCTTATTTTCTTTGAGGTAAAATTCATAAAACATAAATGTTAATTTTAAAGTAGACATTTTTAAATGAACAACTCAGAGGCATTTAGTACATTCACAATGTTGTGCAACCACCATCTATGCCAAGTCTTAAAACATTTTCATCATCCTGAAAGAAAGCCCTCATTCCCTCTTCCACCAAGCCCATGGTCACCACCAATCTGCTTTCTATTGATATGGATATACCTATTCTGTATATTTCATATAAATGGAATCGTACAATATATGACTTTTGTGTCTGGCTTTTTTTACTTAGCATAATGTTAATATTTTTGAGGTCATCCACATTGTAACATGTATCAGTTCTGTATTCCTTTTAGTGATAGAATAATATTCCACTGTATGAACATACCACAGTTTGTTTATACATTCATTTTGTTGTTGTTGTTGTTGTTGTTGTTGTTACAGAGTCTTTCTCTGTCGCCCAGGCTGGGGTGCAGTGGCACAATCTCAGCTCACTGCAACCTTCGCCTCCCAGGCTCAAGCAAGTCTCATGCCTCAGCCTCCCAACAAGCTGGAATTACAGGTGCATACCACTAAACCCAGCTAATTTTTTGTATATTTAGTACAGACGGAGTTTCATAATGTTAGCCAGGCCAGTCTCGAACTCCTGGCCCCAAGTTGATCTACCCACTTTGGCCTCCCAAAGTGCTGGGATTACAGGTGTGAGCCACTATGCCGGCCTACAAACTCATCTCTTGATGGACATTTGGATTCTTTCCACCTTCTATTATGATAATGCTGCCCATCCCTGTTTTTGAAAGTCTCCATGGTTCATCATATCATGAAGAATGACAATCTCACAGTACCCTGGACCAGAAACTAAGACACAAGATCCAAATTATGATCTATGACCACTAACTTTTTATATAATTCAGCAAGCCATTGTCCTTCCTCATCTGTAAGCTATGTGATTGAACTAGGATTTTCATGCAAGTAGTTTATCTTGGGAGGCATTTCTGAGTATTTATTTGGAAGATGCTCCTAAAAAGAGATAAAGAAAAGGAAAGGAAGCTAATCAACTAATTCCTTGATCCAGTTACTGCTGTGGACATCTGGGATGCATTTCCACTGGGGACCTCTGAGACACTGTAGGGAATATATCTCAGTGACACGAGAGCTAAAAAGAAATTATTTAGGTAGTTAGTGATGGTAAGAGAGTCCTCAGTAAGGTTTTTAACAAAAAAGCAGCCTCTAAATCATTTCTTTTTTAACAAAAAGCAGCCTGAGAAATCAAGCTGCAGGCATAGATAAGCAAGCTAGAGGCTCGCATAGGTAAATGCCAGCAGCTGTGCCAATAGAAAACAGATACCTGGAAACCAGATATATTCAACATGGAGGTTCCCTCTTCCCTTTTCTTTGTTGCCACGTGTGCAGATAACATGGCACCAGCCAGGTTTTTAAAAATCCCATTCGCATAATAAAAGGTTAGAGTGGGATGGCCAGCCTCTTCACGAGTTATGTAAATGGCACATCTGGTCCAACCAATCCACTCCACCCCAGGTAAATCATACACCACCTCCTCAAGCTCATCCATAAAACCAACCGTATCTTGCCCCAAACCAGGGAAACCCACTCAGGACCCCTTCCTCTGCATGAGGAAGCTCTCTTCCTTCTTTCGTCTATTTAACTTTCCGCTCTTAAACCCACTCCTTGCATGTCCGAGTCTTCAATTTCCTTAGCATGAGACATCGAACCTTGGGTATTACCCCAGACAAACGATGCTGCTTCATTAGAGTTAGCACATCCAACGGTCAAGGGAACTGGCTCCTCTGTCATTGGCTGAGGGCTTCTCTCAGGGTGTCTGCTCTGGTCCCCTCAGGTTCCCACTTCTGTCGACCAAGCTTTCTCCAGAAGGCCCTCAGAATTGCACCCGCTCACAGTTAGGAAGTCTGGGGCAAGCATAGACGGGCACATGCAGATGGGGTATGATGGTCACAACAGCATACGTTAAAGTGATTATGTAACTTTGATCTTCAAATCCCTGGGAGCTTACATTTTAAAGAGGTGAAACAGAGACAGACTTCCTCTCATTGTTTTCACCTCCGTTGGATCTTTGCCCGGATACTGCTTTAGTTTGTCAGTTGTCCTCTAGAAAAGGGGTAGAAAGTATATATCCTTTTCTCCTCCATTCTTTCAAAGCTCTTAAAAGAGGATAGAGAGGCTGGGTGCAGTGGCTCACACCTGTAATCCCAGCATTTTGGGAGGCCGAGGAGGGCAGATCACCTGAGGTCAGGAGTTTGAGACCAGCCTGGCCAACATGGTGAAACCCCGTCTCTACTAAAAATAAGAAAAGTAGCCGGGCATGGTGGGGTGCACCTGTGGTCCCAGCTACTTGGGAGGCTGAGGCAGAAGAATCACTTGAACCCAGGAGGTGGAGGTTGCAGTGAGCCGAGATCGCACCACTGCACTCCAGCCTGAGTGACAAGAGTGAAACTCCATCTCCAAAAAGAAAAAAAAAGAGGATAGACTTGAGTTGAACTTTATTAAGAACACTGTGTTACCTTGAACTGGGCACTTCTCCCTTCTAGGTCTCAGCTTACCCTATAAGTGAAGCTATTCATCTTAAAAAAAATCCTTATTGAAAAAAAAATAAAGATACAGGAAACTACACAAAAGAAATGTATGGCTTAGTAAGTCACTACAAAGCAAACGTGTTAATAACTACCAACCCAAGTCAAGAAACAGAATTTTCTCAGACAACCTAAAAGTGACAAAATAAGGCTATTTGCCAATTAAGGTTGTGGACCAAAAGCTGTAGAATGAACTTCTTTCACTTCTATGTTGATGACTCTGTCACAATATTTGCATCTCAGTGAGAAGAGAACACAAGAATGTCTAGCAAAAAAAGATGGACAAGTCTCTCAGACATTGGCAGTGTTATTTACATTGGCTAGGCAAAATTCAGAAGGCCTGGGGGAAATCTGGTTAAGCCTTAAAAGTAAGCTTGTAATTCTATCCCAGCAGCCCACACACATTTGAGTATGTCTTAGTCAGCTCAGACTGCTATCACAAATCATCAACTGGTGGCTTAAACAACAGATTTATTTCTCACAGGTATGAAACCTGGAAGTCTAGTATCAGAGATATAATTTGGATACTTTTCCCCCTAAATCTCATGTTGAAATGTAATCCCATGTTAGAGGTGAGGCCTCCAACATGGTGGGAGGTGATTGCATCAGGGAGGTGGACTTCTCATGACTAGTATAGCACTGTCCTCTTGGTGCTGCCCTCACAAGATCTGGTTGTTTAAAAGTGTGTGGCACCAGCCGGGCATGGTGGCTCACGCCTGTAATCCCAGCACTTTGGGAGGCCGAGGCGGGTGGATCACGAGGTCAGGAGATCGAGACCATCCTGGCTAACACAGTGAAACCCCGTCTCTACTAAAAATACAAAAAAAAAAAAAATTAGCCGGGCATGGTGGTGGGCACCTGTAGTCCCAGCTACTCAGGAGGCTGAGGCAGGAGAATGGTGTGAACCCAGGAGGCGGAGCTTGCAGTGAGCAAAGATCATGCCACTGCACTCCAGCCTGGGCGACAGAGTGAGATTCTGTCTCAAAAAAAAAAAAAAAAACTGTGCGGCACCTCCTCCCACTTTTTTTTCTTGCTCCCACTCTTGCATTGTAATACATCAATACATCAGCTCCCCCTTGGCTTCCTGAGGCCTCACCAGAAGCCCAGCAGATACCGAGAGCCATGCTTCCTGTACAGCCTGCAGAACCATAAGCCAAGCAAACCTCTTTTCTTTATAACTTACTCAACCTCAAATATTTCTTTATAGCAATAAAAGAATGGCCTAATACAATCAAGGTGCCAGGATGGTTGATGTGTGGTGAGGGCTCTTTCCCTCAGTTGCAGATGGCCGCCTTCTTGCTTTGTCATCACATGGACTTTCCATTGAGCATGGGCATGAATAGAGAGCATGAGAGCAAGCTGTCCAGTGTCTCTTCCTCCTGTAAGCACACTGATCTCATCATGGGGGCCCCACCCTCACGAGTTCATCTAACACTAATTACCCCTTGAAGGTCCCACCTCCAAACATTATCAAATTGGGAGTGAGAGTGCCAATGTATGAATTTTGGGGGGATACGATTTAGTCTACAGCATAGTTCAAATGTGAAATTTCTTCCTCCAGCTACCTATGTTTAGTGAGAACACTGCATGTTCTCACAACATGTGCATATGTGTGTGGACTCTTTCCTCTGGAGGGCAAGAACTTGATTTAGTTCACTGTTGTAACCAACAGTGTACAACAGTGCCTGGCTCATAATTGGCACTCAATATCGCCATTGAGTTACTCGTGATCAGAGCCCTGGCTGTTCTTAGACGGGGAGGGTTCTTCAGAACAGTACAAATGTTTGTAGACAGGCCAGCTGGGGAGCCAAAGGTCTTTTTGATGAGGTGCCATGACCATGATGTGGTGGTGAGTGGCCAGGTGATCCAGAGTTCGGTCTCAGAATGACTTATGATCATCTGAGTGACCTCAGGCAAAACTGTTTGATCTCTGGGCTTCAGACTCTTCCTTATATAAAACAAATGGGTTGGTTAGTTCAGAAGTGCTATACTAATTCCAATCCATCCTATGGAGGAGGCCCCAAAACATGATCCTTAACCCTTTTAATCACAAATTTAAGGATAAATGAGATTTTATCTCACTCTGGGTGACTTTTAAGGACTTGAAAACCTATTTCTTTTTGGGCTTGGAGCTGCAGTGAATTTGAAGGCAGGGTTATGGGGGTTGGGGGTTGGGGTGCTCCTGGCTGTGGCTGTGTTAAAATTGCCCTGGTTTGTCTGGGGTAGAATCTAGGGTATTTGTTATCTGTCTTTACCCTGGTGCTAGACAGACAGCAGTGAGTAGATGATGCCTCTTACACAGTAATGTGTTAACAGTTGTACTTCCTGGCACACCTCCAGCCCCCAAGATGGAGTGGTCTGATATCCACATCAGCAGAGAATCAGAGAAAGATGAGACGTACTGATGCTTGGGAAAGTCACAAACCACTGTTACATAGATAAGTAACACAAAATGACCCCTGAGAGACACAGCTGGGACCCAAGTAGACTTGTAATTGGAGAATCTACCCTACCCATGATTTTCAATATGGGGCCAATAGCTGATAGATACCAATGTTAGTTTCTTTGTCATGAAATCTTGATACAATATAGTAAGACTTTCCAATCAGCAGTTGGTGGCATCCTCAGGATATTGTTGATTCTATTTGATATCAAGGGCCGCCCATGCTTTCACTGTTATTCAAGCTAGAGCGGATGTTTTAAAACTTTCTTTGTGCATCAAAGTATCTGCATAGCTCAGATAAAGAATCCACAGCTCATGTGTTCTTTCTTATCTCTCCAACTGTTTGGGAGAGATTCCCAAACTCAACACCCCACTGTCTCATGTAACCAAGTCAGAGCCACTATTAGAAAAGCAGCTCAAAAAAGATATCCTGGGTCATTCACAGTATCTTAGCTTATTTAATTCAGCAAGCACATTCAACATTTCTGATTATATTGAGTAAATTCAAATTCTCAGTCATCAGGTCCAGGAAGACCCTCCTGGCTCCCATCCCTTTTCCTGGTCTGGCTTAAGTCCCTTCTGGGCTCCCACAAAATCTCTTAGCTATCTATATTATTGCTTTTCTGTGGGTCTGTGCCAGCCTGTACTATATTAATTCCTTTGGGGCTGGAACCATATCTTATTTTTTTTATTAAAAAGTAGTACATCCTCACAGTAGAAAATTTTTCAAATACAGACCTATATAAATGAAAAAGTGAAAGTCCCTTTTCTGTCTACTCCTATTTGCAATCTCCCTCCTCTCCCCAGAGAAGACCACTATTAACAATGTGTTGCATACCCTTCCAGAAGTTTCCATGTGCAAGCCTAATAGTGCCAATAAAAGTGCTAACAGGTATTGAGTGTTTACTAAGAGTCAAGTGCTATGCTAAGCATTTTTATGCACGTTCCAATTAATTCACAAAACAAGCCTATAAAGTAGGTGTTATTTTTATTCCCATTTCACAAAAGAGACTAAGGTAACAGTTACTAAATGGTAAAGCCAGAATCTGACCTGGGCAGGCTGAATTCAGAGCTCACGCTCTTGAACATGTTCTCTCATTTGCTCCTGGACCTTGCAATATCATAGACACTTCCCCATAGTGACCTAAAAATTGTTTCTTCCTTTTTAAAAGTTGCTTGGTATTCTACAAAATGAATGTATTCTGTTCATTTTGCCATTCTTCTACTGAACAACTTCTAGGATTTTGTAGTTTTTCATTTCCTTATTTCACCAAGTCTAAGATTCCATTGATTGTAAAAAGCATCCAATTTCAGAAATTAAAATATATGGGGATATGGTGGGTGACAGGTGCATCTTAGAATATATTTTTGCATGTATATATTTTGTAAATAATGCTTGTAAATAATTTTCATGTGTGTATTTCTGCAGAAGTTTCCTAGGAGTAAAATTGTGTGTCAAAATGAAGGTGCATTTTTTAATTTTGATGCATACTGCCGAATTCCCTCCAAGAAACCTTATCTTAGTAATCTTGTGTTCCTCATTTCCTTAGCACAATGTCTGGTAATTTTTTAGGTACTAAATAATGTTCAGTATGTGAAATGCATGACCTGACCTGGCAAATGCAAAGTATTTTGAGATATTCACACACCATAAAACCCACAAAATATGACAATGACTGACAGTGAGAAGATGAGAATATTTTACTACCGTATTTGTATGCACTTCTTGTTGAAGCACTGGCCAGAGTAAATGACAAACGCTAATGCATCTTATGCAAAAGGATGTTGCAGAAGTGATTACAAGATATCTTGCAAAATTACCTATCAAAAGATTGCACACTCAATAAAAATACACTAATAACTCCAGCATTTTACAACCCCCAACCTACTAGACATAAAAAATTTCCAGAGATCTTATGGTCTGCCATTTTCTCAAATACCTGCAAGACTGCCTGCACCCCCGACTCTAATCTTCAGAAATCTTGATTCTCTGCAGGTCTGCAGTGCGGGCTGCATTTAACAAGCGCTCCAGGTTAATCTAATGCACTGTAAAGCGTGAGAGCACGTGCACTAAAAGGGCTTTAAGAAGAGGAGTTTCTGAATCAGATTTGCATTTTAGAAAGATCCCTCTGGCTGTACAGTGTAGAATCAACTAAAAATGGGCAAATATATCTAAATGGCATTATTCAGCCCAGCGCTTGAACGGCTCAGGTTGCCGGCGTGCTGGGGTGCCCCCTGCCGGCACTCGGCAGCGCCTCGTCCCGGGCCGGGCCCTGAGCGGCAGGCTGCCGACTGCGACTGCGCGCTCCGAGGCCTGCAGAGACAGCCTCGGGGCACCTGTTACCGCACCGCTCAAGACCGGAAGCGGAAATGGAATCTAGATAGCCTCGCGCGTTTAGCCGGCCGCAGCCACCACCACGCCCTAGGCCGGGCCGACTTAAGGAGTAGCCGGAAGCGGAAGTCGCTGAGGGGTGGTGGAGCGGTTGGGAAAGTGTCGGTTTATTTTCGCGCTCCTTGCGTTCTCGCCACAGCTTGCCTGGGCAGGTAAAGCGCGATTGCGAGAACTCGGCAACGCTGCTGACTCGGCTAGAACCGGCTCCCGGCCGGAGCCCGAGGGGCGTGGTATCCCGGTGCTCCGATTCCCTTCCGCAGGCTCCTTGGGACCCGCGGTTCTGGGAGTCCCTTGCACAGGGTCCCTTTCCTGCAGTGAGGCTCCGTCCGGCTTCCCAGTGTCCCCGCAGACCCTCATCATGGGCAACACGAGCAGTGAGCGCGCCGCGCTGGAGCGGCATGGTGGCCATAAGACGCCCCGGAGGGACAGCTCGGGGGGCACCAAGGACGGGGACAGGCCCAAGATCCTGATGGACAGCCCCGAAGACGCCGACCTCTTCCACTCCGAGGAAATCAAGGTGCGAGCGGTGTGCAGGAATCCGATTCCTCTTGACTAATGTTGAGGAGAGAAACCCTCCACTAGATTACCGTCACATCTTTTCGAAAACCACCAGAACGGGGAGGGAGGTGGTACATTACCCGGTGCACTTAAAAGCCAGATGGTCCTGTAAGAGTCCTCTTAGCGGCCCAAGAACCTAAGTCTAATTACCAATATGAGAAAGTCACCCTGAGGGAGGAGGCACTCACTTCGTTTAACATCATTAAGGAGAAAGCAGCTCTGGGACAGTTTCAAATTCTTAATTAATTCAGAGTCAGCTAACAGTAATTGAACCTAGCTTCTGCTTTTCTCTTAGGTGTAATTAATTTCACCGCTTTGAGACAAATTCCCTCACCTTTACACAAACTGGAGCTTTTGTAAAAGTTAGTTTGGGAGTTTATTATCCATTTTGGAGGCAAACCAGGTACATACACAAGCTGAAAGTTGAGCGGAACTGCTGACGGCGGTTGCCAGAGGTGTTTAGTTCTCCCAACACTTGATTCGCCCTAGTTATTTTTATTTATTTATTTATTTTTATCATTTTTTTTTTTTTTTTGAGACGGAGTCTCGCTCTCTTGCCCAGGCTGGAGGGTAGAACCACAGTCTCGGCGCACTGCAACCTTCGTCTCCTGGGCTCAAGCCATCCTGCCTCAGCCTCCCGAGTAGCTGGGACTACAGGTGTGAGCCACCATGCCCGGCTAATTTTGTGTATTTTTGGTAGAGGTGGGGTTTCACCATGTTGCCCAGGTTGGTCTTGAACTCCTGACCTCAAGCGATCCGCCCGCGTGGGCCGCTCAAAGTGCTGGGATTACAGGCATGAGCCACCACTCCCAGCCTCACCCTGCTTTTTTTTTTTTTAAAGCGTACATAGAAAAGTCTTTCGACTTACAGAGGTCAGTGGGTAATGAGGGTCTGTTGGAAGGAGGCAGCCAGCAGCTACTGAACTTCCCTCTAGTGTTGTTTAAATATGACTTAATCGCGCTTAAGTAGGCCAGTGCAAACATTCTTCCTGCTGCAGCCTGTTTAAATTCATCAAAAGCTCAGGTGATTTGACTCCTGCTTCAGCCACACTCCTGTTAACCACCTTCATATGGTGGATATTTCCAGCCTCAGGGTTCAGTCCAAGGACACTTAATGGTATTTATGTGTTATGTCCGAAAGGAACTAATTGTTTCAAGGAACAAAGTAGGTTTAGGAAAGATAAAGCTGCCCTCTGCCCAACATACCTGTTAGTATCCAATTTCATGTTAATCATCATCCATTTAATTGCCTGGCAACTCATTCCATCTGTGTGTGTCCTCATGTTGAGCGAGGTGATCACATCTCACACCTTCTTTTGGATCTGTTTTGAGCCTAACTACAAGAAGCCTGCTTTTATGTGGGCCTGCAACCTGTGGTTTGAACTTGCTTTCTGAATTTGTTGCATTCTTGAAGAGCTGTGTGCAAAGTGAACTTTAGAATCATGTTTCTCTAATGACTTGACGTCCTTTCCCCAGGAAGTAATTTTGGTCCCTGGTCCCAAGAAGGCGATTTAAGACACCAAAAGAATCAAACTACTTTGGTGTCTTTCTTCACCAAAGAAAGAACTACTTTCTTCAAGAAGTATTTGTTCTTTTACTATTCCAAAACTCCTCCAGCAAATGTTGAGCACACACATAATCTATGGGGAATGATTTCAAGCAGCGTCCATTCTCACTTCATTAGAAGTTACTGAAATCCCCAGATACCAAAAAAGTCGTGAATTCTTTTAATTACACTAGTGCGCTATTTTGGGTATAGTTATTCTTAGTGTGAAGTGATTCCAGTCTGTTATTTAATATGTAGATCTTGTTAGAAATCAGCGAATGCAGGCATCATTTGGATAAGCTGAGGTATTTGAAAGGAAGGGGCTGGAAGCCTGCTTAACTCCCTAAAGAGTCTTCCAGCCAGAACCCTCTGCTCTTTTTAAGTCTTTGGCTCCTGACTAGGAGAAAATCGAAAAGGTGCATGACTACATATGTCATCCAGGTAGAGTTGGATGAGTTTCTTATTCTGGAATACCTCAGTTATACGGAACTTACCACACGAGGTTATCCTTTATCCTAATGAGGGTTCAATCTCTGTCTTGCTTTATTCCCCAGTCCCTAGACAGAACTTTGTGAGCAGTTTTTCCCCATCCTCAAAATCTGAATTTGCCCATTTTCAGGTTGACAGCTCTAGAATTGTTCCTCTTAAATTTTCATGTACAGTCATACATCACTTAGTGACAGGGACATGTTCTGAGAAATACATCATTAGGTGATTTTATCATTGTGTGAACATCGTAGAGTGTACTTACACAAACCTAGTCTGCTAGTCTATTCTCAGGCTGCTATGTAGACATACCCGAGACTGGGTAATTTATAAAGAAAAGAAGTTTAATTGACTCAGTTTCGCCTAGCTGGGGAGGCCTTAGGAAACTTACAATCATGGTAAAAGGCACCTCTTCACAGGGCAGCAGAAGAGAGAATGAGAGCAAGCAGGGGAAATGCCAGACGCTTATAAAACCATCAGATCTCATGAGATTCACTCACTGTCAGAGAACAGCATGGGGGAAACCGCCCCCATGATCGATTACCTCCACCTGGCCCTGCCCTTGACACGTGGGGATTATGGGGATTACATTTCAAGGTGAGATTTGGGTGGGGACGAGGAGCCAAACCATATCACCTAGTCTATACGGTGTAACCTATTGCTCATGGGCTGTAAACCTGTATAGAATGTTATTCTACTGAATACTGTAGACACTTATTCCACAAGTATATTTAAGAATTTGTGTATTTTAGTATATCTAAACATAGAAAAGATACAACAAAAATATGGTATAATCTTACGGGACTACCATATATACAGTCCATTGTTGACTAAGACATCATGCACATGAGTGTACTTCAAATCTTGCTTAATTAAGGAAGGAACATGACATTTATTAAGCTAGTCTTGGATTCATAGTTGCCCCTTCCGACTGGGTTTTATAGCTTCTAGAATTTTGATGTCAACCTCTTCAATGACAACAAAGCTAATTAGTAAGCACTCACTGTGTCGGACACTATGCAGAGCACTTACATGGACTGTCTCAGTCTTCACAACCTTAAAAAATATATTTCTGTTTTGCAGGCAGGGAAACTGAGGCACCACTAGTAAGTTTCCAATCCTATGAACCTAGGTGGTAACAGCTGCCTCTTTAGAATAAATTGTCAATATCGTCTGTTGTAGGGAGCTCGCTTATGGCTTTCTGAGTAAACTGCTCTGCTTCTAGGCACCGGAGAAGGAGGAATTCCTGGCCTGGCAGCATGATCTGGAAGTGAATGATAAAGCCCCCGCCCAGGCTCGGCCAACTGTGTTTCGGTGGACGGGGGGCGGAAGGGAAGTTTACTTATCTGGGTCTTTCAACAACTGGAGTAAACTTCCCCTCACCAGAAGGTAATTGCCTGGGGAGTGTTCACTTATTTATCTTAACATAAATTCTCTTCTTTCTGAAACATCTCTGTGGGAGAATAGAAAACGGATGTTTGTATAAAATGGATGGCTAGTGGAAAAATGATTTTGCTTAATAAGTCTTAAGGTTCAAATGTTAAACCTTAGTGGTCTCTAGGTTTAGAGTACAGAAGAAAGAGACTCTGTTTCACAGACATCTTTCACTTCAGATCCTCACCTATCTGTTCAGTCAGGACTTTTCCACAGAAACACAAAAATCTATTCCTAATGCAGTAAGGGGGCACTGGCCTGGGAATCTTAGAAACCCACATTTGAGCCCACATTGGCCACGCTGACATGGCCTAATACCTGAGCCTCAGCGTCCCTTTCTGTAAAGAGGGAATATTGGACCAGATGATCTCTGAGGGTTCATCTGACTTTGACTCTGTGTAATACTTTGTTTGAAAAGTACATGTTGGCTGGGCATGGTGGCTCATGCCTATAATCCCAGCACTTTTGGAGGCTGAGGCAGGAGGATTGCTTGAGGCTAGGAGTTCAAGACCAGCCTGGGCAACATAGTGAGACCCCCATTTCTACAAAAACAATAAAAATTGGCTGGGCATGGTGGTATGCACCTGTAGCCCCAGCTACTCAGGAGGCTGAGATGGGAGGATTGTTTGAGAGGTCAGTACTGTAGTGAGCAGTGGTTGCAGCACTGCACTCCAGCCTGGACAACAGAGCAAGACTTTGTCTCCAAAAAGAAAAAATACATACTATGTAGGCATCATTAGCAAGGATTATAGTAAGACATTTTATCAGGAACCCCAGCATGGACTTCTGTCTTAAGTTGTCAGTGAGAGAACACCTTTAGTGAGTATTGCTGAGAAAATGAGGGAGAAAGTGTCAGGCCTATTGTCGGGCACTGCCTGCTTTCCAGCGGTTCCGTTGGAGAAGGAGGGAGCCACTCAGCCCAGCAGTCACCAGTCAGTTCAAGTCGGGACAAAACAACCCAATGAAAGGGCTCTTCCAGAGTGAGGTTTTTCGTTGTTAGGCAAGTTTCTTTAGAGAACATTTGAGCTTCCTATTCAGTTGATCCCTTCTCCTGCCCAAGGCAAAGTGACAAAGGGTAAAACGAGGCAGCTTGCTGTTTGTCTTGTGTTGTTATCTTCCTTGGCATCCAGGAGCCTTTCTAGCTTGAGAAGCACAAATGCCTGACTGTTGACCTTTTCACGTTAGGGCTGTGGTTTCCTGGTATTTGAGCAAGGTGCGTTTTCAGGAAAGTGTGTCACACTGCTGCTTCCTTATGGCCTTTCCAGTTTGAGATCATTATGCTGAATTGTCTAAATGGGCTAAAAATGTTTGTTCTGCAGCTGAACTCTTGGTTTTATGTGGAAACGTTTTGTTCTGTAGCTGGTTTGGCAAGTAAGCTCAGGAGGCAGCGCACCCCACTGAATTCCTCTGCTTCCTTTTTCCTCGCAGCCACAATAACTTTGTAGCCATCCTGGATCTGCCGGAAGGAGAGCATCAGTACAAGTTCTTTGTGGATGGCCAGTGGACCCACGACCCTTCCGAGGTACTCTTCCTCCCACCTCTGGTCCTCTGGGCGCCCGCACAATCCAAACAAATCACCTTCCCAAGGGATTGCCGCCAGGTCCCTTTGCCGAGCTAGTAAAAGTTCCTGTGTGTGGCAGAGCTGGACAGCAGCAGTAACTGTCAGACAGTTGGCATACTTGACCAAGATGAGCAGGGTGGCTAGCCAGGAGATGAGGCCTTCCAGCCAGGAACTCCAAGTCCTCTGAAGAAGAACTCCGCAGACCTTCCACGTTATGATTTCTGCCTGTCTGTCTCTTCCCAGCCCATAGTAACCAGCCAGCTTGGCACAGTTAACAACATCATTCAAGTGAAGAAAACTGACTTTGAAGTATTTGATGCTTTAATGGTGGATTCCCAAAAGTGCTCCGATGTGTCTGGTATGAACACAGTTATTTTATACCACATGCGTGCAGGTGGGGGCTGTACAGTCTAGAAATACTCTTGTTTCTCTTGCCTCTCTTGAGCTGAAGCTGCCCAATCAGATAGGCATTTGTGGCCCCCCTTAAAGGCCACAGAACTTAATTCCTAACTGTCAAGTTGTTGAAATTTAGCCGCAAGGAAGCTATAAGTCATTTCCCTGGTCCTCTCAGGTATTCAGTAGGTCTCCTTGGCTACAGAAAGCAGACAGCGGAAATGGAACCATAGGTTGATCTCACGCCAAGGGCAGGGCTGAAGAGGCCCTGGAGGGTCGCACTGAGTCAGTGACAGCCCCGGACTGGGGAAGCCTGTGTCTCATCCCACTTGTGGTGCCTGAAGCATTTCAGCCTGACGGTGGTAAAGGGACACCTCAGTGACCTTAGCGGTCACTTGTGTGGTACATTGGTACCTTGTGAGAATCCCTTCAGGGAGGAGGCGGCTCCCCATGGGAAACAGCCTGCACAGTGCAGGTCTCCTTGATGGGAAGCTGTTTGGTACAGAAATACAGACCCAGTAAAACTTCCCCATCTTCTAAGAGCGTTTCAGGCATCGAGGTTTTAGTAAATGGCTTTCCTTCCAAGCCCCACGGGAAGAAACTAGCTGGAACATGGTTCGTACAGTTCAGGGGGAGGAGGGTTGCGATCTGAGGTGTTGGTGCCAACCACACTTCCCCTTCTTGGAGGCGGGGGCTTAACAATTCCTGGACCCTGAGGGAGGCAGTGGAAAGATGCCCCAGAAGAACATCCGGTGCACTAAGAGAACAGATGCCGTTCAGCTGACAGTTCTTCGTCATTGTCTAGTTGGGCCTGGAAGTTCTGCCACCAGGATTTCTTGTTACCAGTTCAGAAATCACAGGGGTAGAATGACCACAGTGGGCTCACTGTGGTTGACAGTTTGTTGAACAGGACTTGGAAATCAAATTCAGTGTGCTTTTATCTGGTTAATTAGTCTTTTAGAGATAATGTAGGTTTTTTACAGATAGTTGGGAATCAGGGAATGGAGGAAGTGTGCCCAGATGTCCTCCAAAATGTGTAACTTACTGGTACATGTAATTTTCGGCCACTTACAAGCTTTCTAGTCAAGTTTCCACCTAGGGAAAGAAAACGGAGCCCTCACTGATAAGAAGCTAATTCCGCGTTCTCTACAGACTTCTGTTTCGACACTTACTTCCTCAAAATGTTCTTTACTCCTTATGGCTCAGTTTTCTGCACTTAATGCTTTTCTCAGTTTCTTGCTGTAATATGGTTGGGTCACATAAAGGGGGCTTGTCCCCTAAAAAATGACATTGAGGGAATTGGCAGAGCTGGGGCATAGCAGATTTTCTCTGGACGAGCCCCAGGATCTGGCGACCAGAATCATCCCATGCATTCTTTGGATGATGGCTTGGTACCTTCCGGCTGGCCAAACGTCACTGTCCAGCTGTGCTAGCATTATGAAATCTTGCTCTTGTAGAAGCTTCTCAGTGTATCTGAATAATCCAGATACTCAAGCAAGAGTTTGGAAGGAACTCGAGTGTAATGGAGTTAAAGAGCCGTCAGAAATTGGGCTTTCAATCCCCCCCCCACCATTTTGAAATACGCCTCGTTTAACCTGTTTTCTCCACTGCCTCTGTCTAAACAGACTGCCTTATCTTCTGTTGTATTGCGGCTGGCGGTGTCCATAACTTGGACTTAGCCACTTAATCCTCACTTAGTCTCCAGCTTCTTTGTGGTTTTGCCAGCCCAGCCTGAAGGGAGAAGGAAGTATTATTCTGCCGTGCATGTGGGATTACGTTATCGAGAACAGCCTGCTTGTGATCTGACCCAGACTCACTGGCTGGGCCACGTCTTCCACTAGGGCATCTGAGTTGACTACTGAGTTGTATGCTAGTCACCCAGATTCCAAAAGGGTTTTCTCCTCTCTGTTCTGCACTCTTGGAACCAGTGCATCCTTCAAGAGAACGTAAATCTGCATTGAGGGAACAAGAGAAAAGGAAGACAAGATGATGACAACATAAATAAGGCTGCTGCTAGAATGCCTGATTTTCCAAGTAAATGTCCTGTTACCATCTCCCAACAGAGCTGTCCAGCTCCCCGCCGGGACCCTACCATCAGGAGCCCTACGTCTGCAAACCCGAAGAGCGCTTTCGGGCGCCACCCATTCTCCCCCCGCATCTCCTCCAGGTCATCCTAAACAAGGACACAGGGATTTCCGTAAGTAGGTGGGCGTCTGCCTGGACCGTCCTCCATGGGTCATGTTCAGTTGCTTTCTTTCCTGTGTCCACCTTTTGCAAAGCAGCAGGTGAGCAAGTTCAGTGTCGCCTCCTTGTGTGAACTGTGCCGTTCACCTCTGCTGTGGGGATGGGCTGATAGCAAGAGTGTGGACGCCAAGTGTGGACGCCGCCGCCTCGTCTTACAAAGCCTTTCTGCACTTTTCTTCCTTGTCCTTCACTCCTGCTTCAGCCTGAGCCCTGTTCCATTTAAATTTCACGACAAATTGTAATACCATCCCTTCTTAGTAAGCTACATACTGGAACTCATGCTCTGGCCCCCACATTTTAGAATCTAGTTTTAATCATTAAATTGCTTTTAGAAATATCTGTACTCCTGGATCAAAATTTGGGATATCTAGGTAACACACACTTCTCCTCCGGGAAATCATTACCTGCAGAAAAGAAGTGTGTGTCGTCCTGGATCCTGAAGAACAGCCAATTCTGTTGTGATTCTGTTTTCTGTCCCATCTAACCTGGATTGCCTGCCCAGTTCACCTCGCTCTGGAATGTATGGCACAGCCATAATTCTTAGGAATCCAGGAATTCAGCTTGGCCCAAGCTACCTCATAAGAGACACTGTTTCTGAGGCGCTTAAAGTGACCATGCTGCTACTGAACACCCCACCCTGAAGTGGAGGGCACGTGTGCCGAGATGAGGAAGGAACATGTACACGTGCAGGCGTCCCTACAGCGGTCCCTGCCGGGCTGCCAGGACAGGGTCTCAGTGCTTGTTACCCTACTCCAACAGGACTTGCCTTTCTCAGGTCACTTCCTGTGCTGGGAGTGCCCCTGCAGCTGGGTGGCCATCCTGCCCCTCCCTCCATAAGAGGACAGGGCCGTGGCCCACACTTCAAAGAGGCCGGGGTAAATGCCTGGCCAGAGACACACACCGATGCCTCCAGCAGGCATGCAGGGAGCTCCCTTCAGGTCAGAAGGGAGGCCCAGAAGAGGCCAGTGGTAAGCAGGACCCACCGTCTTTCCAGCACTGAGTTGGCAACAGTCTCAAATAGGCCACAGGTGAAGAGTTTCAAGGACATGTAGCTTCTGCCTTAGAAGCGCTTAGTCGACACTTCTTCCCTTAGCTCTAACTTTACAAAGGTTGGTGGGTTAGATGACTTTCAGTGCCCTCCTAAGCTAGTAAGGTTTTGTTTTTTCTAGAAAAGGGAGGCATCACTAGCCATCTTCTCTGATGGAGACTGCTGCTGGGAATAGACGAGCTGAGAGTGGCCCAGGGGGCTGCGAATATGAGAATGTCAGGACCCGTCTGTCCAAGGTAGCACCAAGCTCTAATGTAAACTGTGGTTACAGTTGTCATTACTAAAGCGTTAACATTTATTTTGCCCCAAACTAATCTTAAGTGCTTTTCATGTATTTAAGCCTCACAACCACCATGTGAAGTAGGTGCTGCTATTACCCCCATTTTAGGGATGGGGAAACAAGCACAGAGAAGTAGGGAGAACACAATCTACTCTCTTAGAGATTTGCAGGAATGTAATACGTGGTTATTAATAGTCACCGTGTTGCACAGACGGTCTCTTGAACTTACTCCTCCTGTCTAACTGAAATGTTGTGTTCTTTGACCAGCATCTCCCTAGCCCCGCCACTCCTAGCGCTGGCAACCACCACTCCACTGTCTACTTCTGTGAGTTGGACTTTCTTGGATTCCACTGAAGTGACATCATATGGGATTTGTCTTTTATTAATGTCCTCCAGGTTTATCCATGCTGTCACAAATGACAGGATTCCTTTAAGGCTCAGCAGTACTCCATTGTGTATCTCGGTACCTCATTTCTTTATCCATTCATCCACTGGTGGACACCTACGTTGATTCCACGTCTTGGCTATTATGAATAGAGCTGCAGTGAACGTGGGAGTACAGATATCTCTGACATGCTGATTTCATTTCCTTGGAGTATCTGCCCTGTAGTGGGATTGCTAGATCATGTGGTAATTTTAGTTATGATTTGTGAGGAACCTTCATACCATTTTCCATAATGGTTGTACTAATTTACATGCCCATCAGCACTGCACTAAAAGTAGCTTTTAAGTGTTCTCACCACAAAAAAATGGTAAGCATGTTATGCGTGTGTTAATGAGCTTGATTTAGCCATTCCACAACATATCCATATTTCAAAACAACATATTGTACATGGTAAATATACACAATTTTATCTGTCAATCTTTGAAATTGATTACTTTTTTAAAAAACACCTCTTAAGTTCACACAGTAACTGGCCGAGCCAGCATTCACATCAGGCTGGCCGGTAGTTGGTGCTCTCAGCAGCCACCCCGAACGGCCTCCCAGCAGGAGCTTGCTCAGTATTTGTTGACACAATGATTGGCCCAGTCTCTGGGATCCTAAGCCTACAGCAGTTGTTCTACACTTTTTTCCATTTGAATTGCGTTTATAAAAGTTGGGGGTATACAGTGAAAAAATAAATCCCAGTTTCTGTCTTCTCTTAAAACACAGGAAGGCGCGGCGGGCAGTTCTGAGTGCCAGCCCGGTGGGAACTTTTCCAGAGTAGTGGTGTCTTGCCCAGGTGTCCGTTTCATTCTTCAGGTTATTGTCTGAGTCTTACAGATACAAGTTTCGAATCCATTGCTCAGGAGCGTTTAGTGCAGACGGTCTCTTCCTGTGTTCTCTGAAAGTTCTTTTAACAGACAGCCACTTTCTTCCTGCCCCTCCCTCCACAAGAGGACAGGGCCGTGGCCCACACTTCAAAGAGGCCGGGGTAAATGCCTCCAGCAGGCACGCAGGGAGCTCCCTTCAGGTCAGAAGGCACGACCTTCATCTCACCTGTCGTCTTGGACAAGCCCTTGCGCTGCCTGACTTGGGAAGAGAGGTCGGCCTGAGCGCCGCCTCCTGTCCTTTGCTATCTGGCGCTGTGAAATAAAGGGGAGAATCTTTTTTTCCAAATCCCAAATGCTCACCACTGCCTTTGTTCCCTAACAGTGTGATCCAGCTTTGCTCCCTGAGCCCAATCATGTCATGCTGAACCACCTGTACGCACTGTCTATCAAGGTAATGCCATGTCTGTCCCCGTGAGAGCTGTGTTGCCCAGTGTGTGCTCTGAGGACCCCCAGCAGTGGCATGACCTGGGGGAACTGACTTAAAGGGCAGCTTCCAGGGTCTGACACAGGCCCTCAGGCTCAGGTTCTGAAGATGGCCCGGGAATTTGTGGTTTTATGAAGCCCTTAATGATTCTCATGTACTCTGAGGCTCGAGCCCCGTAATCCAGCCTTTGATCATTTCCACCTTGTTCCTTAGGATGGAGTGATGGTGCTCAGCGCAACCCACCGGTACAAGAAGAAGTACGTCACCACCTTGTTATACAAGCCCATATGAAGAGCTGGGGGCCGATGGTGGCCCAGGAGACAGTGCACTGCCAGGCCCCACGCGTGCATGCTTTCCCAAGAGGGGGCGGACTGTACATTGCTCATTTCACACTCTTTAGAAGACATTTCATACTTGCCCTGGTCCTCCTTGAAGGTTTGTCCAGGCAGCGCAGCTCCTGCAGCACCTCGGTCTGTGACAGTCCTCCTCGCACCCCCATGGCTTTGAGCCTCCGGGATTCATCAAGGCCAAGAAAAGAGGGAGGGGCAGCAGAGTATCTGCAGCCCTGGCCCCTCGGTGCGCGAGGCCAGGTGCAGCTCTAAACCCACATTCTCGATTCTTCTTAAGCCAAAAATGAACGCTAACTCCTTTGCCAGTAAAATTCTGGGAAACAGGGACTGAAGCCACACATCGTTTCCAGTCGTCTGTGTGTTTTTAAGGACAGCCACTTGTCCGTGTTGAGGCCTGGCTGTGGAACTAAGTACAGTGTTGGTCTTGCCTCTCCTTCCAAATCAGCAATAGATTGTCTCTCGGCTCCAGGGAGGTGCCATTTCTATAGAACTTAGAAGCCGTCTGATTTCTAGATGAATTTTACAATTGTTTCTTACAGTCGTGTGCACCAAGTACTCTGTAAGCAGAGGTGACTGGCTGTGCAGCCTTAAGGCAATTTTTTAAGTCACCACGACTGGAAGTCATATGAACTCTGCTCAGCAATAATCTGTTCTCAGAACAGACCTCTCAACCCACTGCCGGATTTCTCCATTCAGCTGGATGATCCTGAGGACCGACCAGTTAGCTGGCAGGTCGTCCAGCTTTTTATTTCAGTCATAATAGATGACGGTGTTAACCGTGAAAACTTGAGAGGCACTCTACCCTCCTCCCTGTAAAATCAACACAGTGTGATTTTACAAGGTCCCGTGGCACCTTGCTCAGGACCTCTGCCCCTAGTTAGCAAGCAAGACGGCAGCAGTTGCTGCTGCTGATTCTGAAAGGAATGTAGAACTTGACAGCAGCCTTCTGAGTTTGGGTCAGGAAGATGTCCTTTGGACCAAAGCAGACTCCTTTACACGCAGCTGTTGCCCAGGAGTCGCCACAGATGTGCCCACTATCCTAGGTTCCTGTGAGTCAGCGGAAGCTCCTGTTACACCCTTTGCTTCTGGTGGGAGAGGGAGGAGTGAGCTCCCTGGGTTCCAGTATTTACTTGGTATACCTGAGTTTGGGGGTACCCTTTTTTGTTACTGTTTTCAAAACAGTGAATTACTGTCACCTTGATGTACAAGTTTCAATAAAACTTTGTAAAAATAATTGGACATGTGCGTGGAGGAGCTCTGGTTTTACTCAGTCCCTTGGAGAAGAGACGACTCTTCCAGAGTTGCGTTTCAGTACCATTCTTGTGGCTCTGAGCGGACAGGGCTACTCCAGCTGCCCAGGCCTGAGAACCATTCCTGTGACCCACCCATTCACACAGTTTGGAAGCCTGTTAAGGGACCCCTATAACTGAGCCCCTCTGAACAGCTCGAGTCACAAGAGAAAGCTGAAGGAGGGTAACAGCAGAGGCCCCTGGCTTCGGCAAGTTGGTGGTGTCCCCAGGCTAGACGGTTTGTTTCCTTTTGCTCCTAAACAAGCCCTACGGGACAGCCTGGGATTGTGACCCTGGTGTGTGAGATACCAGGACATTTGTGGAGTCAGAGCTATTTTCATCCACTAAAAAAGGCTATGTCCTTCCTCCAAAAAGGTGGAAGGTTATGGGTGTCCCTTTAAGCCTTCTCAGGTTATCGGGGAACATTTTAAATTTAGCAGGAAAGCATGCTAATGAGCTCTACCCACTGGTGCAGAAAATCCAAGCTGAAAATGCTATGTAAAATAAGACTAGTGTACTGGAGCCGGTCACTCCGTGAGTTCGCCAAGCCCTGGGGCCACAGGGAACTTCCAGGTGAGGTCACTGCTGAGATGGAGGAGACGCAAAACAAGAGGACGTGGTCAGAGACAACACGTGTGTGCATATTCACAGGATTTCATTTTCTTTAAAAAGCACGTTAGAGTCGGAAAGCCTGCCCACCGAGTGAAAGCCTGCATACCCAAGAAGCTAAAGGTTAACAGTGATTTTACAAAGGTGGAAAAGGAGACCTTGTTTTGCCCAAATCGCAGGGGCAAAACCATATGTCAAATTGTGTCCTATGACCAAGTAATCCTTTCTCCATTAGCATTTCCTTTATGGGTGAGGACTTAGTTACAGCTTAACTCAAATTGCTTTTCAATGAAGATATATTTTTCCCTCTAGAAACTGATAGGTGAATTTATAGAGCCAAATTAAAGCCTAAAAATTACTAAAATGTAAATCAGTATTGCAGGGCCAGGGCCACAACAGGAAGTCAAAAAGCCAGACAAGAAAATTGCGCCTGCACCTCAACTAGCTCAATTAGGAAATCTCCAAGGCTCCTAAGGCTGAGAGGAAAAACCTGGAACATCATGATACGATCTATGGCTGAGGTCAGAGACTGAACGAGCCATTCTAGGAAAGAACAAAATTTCATTTTAATTCAGTTCCTTCTGTATGAGCACAATTTCACTTTCAAGCATTTACTTCCCATATCTGATCCTCCCCTGCTATTATGTCACCTTCAAAATTCAAATGTCCCCAGTGCGATAGTACTAAGAGGTAGGGCCTTTAAGAAGAGATTAGGTCATGAGAGCCCCTCTTCTCATGAATGAAATTAAGGTTCTTATCAAAGAGGCTCCAGGCAGCATTCAGCTCATGTGCCCTGGCACCTTCTGCCACATGAGGACACGCAGCTTTTCTCCCTTCCAGAGCACCCAAGCACAAGGCGCCATCTTGGAAGCAGAGAGTAGCCCTCACTAGACAAGCAAACCTGCCCATGCCTTAATCTTGGACTTCCCAGCCTCCAGAACTCTGAGCAAATGAATTTTTGTTCTTTATAAATTACCCACTGTCAGGTATTTTGTTAAAGCAGCACTGAATGGGCTAAGACATCCACCAGTGTTTACAAATGGTTTGAATGAATTGATGAAGACCCAAGACATGGACCACTCATCAAATCATAATGTTTCTGAGGAATAAAGCTTCAGCACTTCTCTTGACCAGCAAATTAGTGGAGAAACAAACTAGAGCCTTCTGCCCTGGTATGCCAGCTATAATTGTCTTCAGGAGAAAACACGGAAGTTGTAGATACATACACATTTCTTCTAAAACCCCAGTCATCCCTATTAGAATTGTAAAAACATCCACAGGGTCCTCCTAAGAGTCATCGTCACTGTAGTGAGCCAGACATTTGGAGAAGATCCCAAAAGCTGAAGCAGCAGTCAGAGCCCTGTCTCTGGGACCCCAGCCGCTGGCTCTAGGATGAGCCACTGGGCTCTGCCCTCAGGGTTGGCTCCCACAACTACATTGTCTTGTCTTTCATACAACTAAAGGGCCTTTCCCCAGATGAGGATGCCAGCTCTTAACTGCTACCTCCCCCTAGAGTGAATTCGCCCAGGCCATCTGAAATACTCACTGGCCAGTGAGAACAGGCCAAGATGTGTATACCCTTGGTCGATTTTATGTTTCCTTTTTTGTGGCTCTCTGAAACACAGCCTGAGTTATGCAGAGTAATAAAGTCATTTTCAAGGTTTTTTCGTCTACCTCTAACAATCCCTCTAGGGTAAACAGAGTTCCGTTCATCATTAATAGACTCAAGGGAAAACAAAGTGATCAACACTGGACTCTATTTCCACTACCCCCACCCTTCCCAGCTTCAGGAAACAGCTTCAGCATTTGAGTGGGCAAATGAGAAACTATTTTTCTCATATAACACTGTAGGCCTAGAGCCACGGTCTACATGCTTTAGACATCATTAGCAGTATTTAAATTGCCAAGGAAGACACGGGACTAAAACTAGAACAGACCAAGGTTTCTCAACCTTGGCACTATTGAGGCTTTGGGCCTGCTTTACAGTGGGGGGCTGTCCTTTGCATTGTAGGATGTTGAGCAACATCTCTGACCTCCACCCATTGGATACCAGTAGTACCTCCCAGTTGTGACAACCAAAAATGTCTCCAGGCATTGTCAAATGTCCTCTGGGAGGAGGGAAGCAAAATCTCCCCATGGCTTAGAACCACTGGAACAAGCCAGTGAAACCATTGTATTCTGAGAATGGAAGCTGAGCTGGCCCCCACGAATGTTTTCTACGGCAAATCACATTCAAGAGGTCCAATTCTGAAGACAGTCCTGTTAACCAAATTCTCTCTTTTGGTCTAACCCTCCAAATCCTAAAGTTACATGGTTATGGAATTTGCTATGCAATCAACCTCTTTCATCTGGTGACAATTAAGTTGTAAGTGCAGAAAACATGACACCTAATTTTGTGCTTATGAAACAGGAGTGGCCAGCACGAAGGGTTAGGCCTCATTTTGCGGTGTGGCTGCGGAATTGGTTGTTTCTTTCAGGCTATTCTTTCGGGTTCAAACACTTTTCCTTGGCACTTCCTTTTGAAATCAAACTATGTTGACTTAGCTTTGGAAGTTTTCTGTGGCCTCCCACAATTCTCAGGACAATCGCTGAAATAGTTGGTTGATATTTAACAGATATTTTCCTAATGCTACAAGGAAAGAAAGGTTCCACATTTCACTGCTTCAGCTTCTGAATTATTTTCATTCTTATAATTATGACCTTGTGGTGGATTTTCATGCCCAACAGTAACACCAAAAAGAACAGAACTGCGTCTGTGGGTCCCATCACAAGCAACGAATGACAGATACGACTCTGTGAGCCCAATTTTGACCGTGGTCAGACGACTTCATTAGAAAATAAAAATTCAAAGACTACAACCCACAGGAGCCATGAAAACAAAAACATCACCATTTGCCAAAACCCTTGTTTGTCTGGATGGAGCAAGTTTATACTAACAAACTAAAGAATGAGAAAAAATGTATCTTGCAGACTGTAAAAGTTCATCTAGTTAAAAATGGGAGTATTTTCATTTTGAATTACCTTTGATTTGAATTCTTCCCTACAAAGAAATCTACATTATTAAATTGTAGTTGGCCTTATCATAATAGATGAAAGAAATCTTGAGCTGACCTGTTCCTGGTTAGCTGATTATGGAAGTGGGTAATCCGTTCTTGAGTCATCCTTTCCAAATGGCCTTTGTGACAGCTTAAAGAGCTTTCCAGCTCTGCAGTCCTGTAATATGACCTTAATAGCCAATTCATGGTTCACTGGAAGTACTGACCGAATTTCCACAATGTCACACTCTTTGTAGAGAATGCCGCCAATTGCTTAACTCCAGGATAGCAGTGTGCCCTAACCACCACGTGGCTTCCTCTATCCCACTCCAGAGGAAAACCCTCCCCACAACGTAAAGAAGGTCCCATCCATGACAATACACCTACACTGACACGCTGGTGATAGTTTTTCTTTCATAGTCTCAAAAAAAGAAGAGGTCATTGCACTAAAGCACACATTTTTAGATCATTGCTTTATTTCACTAATTGTTCAACAACAAAGTTCATTCCTCTCAAGGTGGATCTTGAATCATTCCTTGTGTTCTCTTCCTCGTTCTGAATAAAAAAGGTAATGAAGAAAAAGCCTGTACTTTTGGAGACCTAGAATCTTGATTGATGCTAATAAGCTTTTGACAGCAATTTCGTGTTACGATATTTCCTGCTGGCATCTTGGTGGTCTCACGGGGCTCTCCACCCTCCAGTGAAGATGGCTGTCCACAACTACCACCACTGAAACCAAAAGGAAGTGTTGAAAAATGCACCTTTTACAATAAAAAAGTAGAAACCAATTCAATTTCCTCTTTTTTTTTTTTTTTTTTACGAATATAAAGTTTCTTGTAAATATGTACAGTCTTTTGAGCTAGTTCTATATAGCAGGAAGCAGTTCACAGATGAGACACACAATATACATTTTCAGGGCTCAGGAAGCCCGTTTCTCATGGAGATCCTAAATGAAATGCCAAGACTGAAAGACCAATTTTCAGTGACCTTTCCAAATACTGTGGACCAAGAGACAAAAACTTCAGCAAACATTCAATCAAATCTGCCCTGGGGACGGGAGGGGAGGGAGTACGACCCCACAGACTCCAAGCAACACATGAAACGCGACAGCAGGACATTTGCCAAAGGAGCTACCACATGGAGGTTTGTAGGCGTTTCAAACAAGAAAGCACTTAGGTTAAGACACGAGCAGGAAGGAGCTGGGATGCAGGCCAGGTTGCGATCTGGAAAGGGATCTGAACTGTGGACACATGGTTGAAAACACGGTCGTGTTCACCTGCTGCGGTGGAAACGGGTCTACCTTTGAGCCTACCTAGGAGGTGCCTGGGTTGTTGAGGCGGGCCTAAGAGTCGTGGAGGACCCAAAGCAACAGATGCCTTGTGGGAGATTAAAGGCAGAAATAAGGCCGCGAGTTAGCTTGCCAACTGCAAAGCCTCTAGGTTGGTTCTATACCAGTTGCCAGGAATTTCATACTCAAATAGGAGGGTCCGGAGACCCAGTGGGAGCCGCACTGCACCTAAGGACTTCCCAACCCGGGCAGAGCTGGAAGAGTTGAGCTGCGGCTGCTTTCTCACACTTCCTGGTCTCAGGTCCCCCAGTCCTAGGGAAAGGCTCATTTGGGAAGTCACAGTTTCGTGGGGTAGAACCGCGCTGGATTGGGTGTGAACAGAGTCATCCTCGGCAGGCAGGGAAGTGTGAAGCTCGGAGGGGACACTGAGTGGGAGGTGGTGGTTTGCTGAAATCCTTCTCTGGTCGTAAGGCTTGAGCGTTTTGTTTTTTTTTTGTTTGTTCAGTGCTACAGACTGCAGCTTGTGGTGGCCAGTTAGTCGGCAAGTCGTCAGAGGGTCTCGATTCGGCAGGAGCTATGGGATGGTGTTAATACATTGGCAGAGCAACCCAAGGGGGCAGCACATGCAGTAAACCGCCATGCAGAACTCCCGACGGGCCTCTTCCCCATCCCACAGTGGGGAACAACACACCGTCACAGACAGGAGGTGGGTGCCCCCGTCCCCTCCCCGACCCCGAGACCCAGGAGTGCTGGGCTCCGAGCAAGTCTATTGCATGCTTTCCTGGCCAAAGCTATATGGCAAGCAGGAACAGCAGGCTGGGGAGATGACGCTGGGGGGCGGGGAAGGAAAGCGTCTCGAGGTCCCTTGGCCCCAAGTCACTGCCTCCGAGCTGAGGCCCAATGACCTCAAGTCACTGCCTCCGAGCTGAGGCCCGATGACCTCCGTACATTCTCAGCTGGTGGGAGGGGAAGTCGTCAAGGCCATAAAAGGCAATGAAAACAGTAAACATTTGGCTATGATGTCACCCTGGGGAAAGCAGGGCCATCTATGAGAATGAACAGGAACAAGGATGAACCTACGTGGCTGCAGGAGGTTGGCCAACTGACCGGGACTCTTCTATACTACGCCTCGGTAGCAAAGACCTGATGATGTGATCTAGCTAAAAATGACTACAACAGGAAATACGTTGCTATTCAAATCTATTAAGAATTCTGTTGTCTTAAAAAAAAAAAAAAAAGAAAGAAACAAAGGAAAAAAAAAAAACCAACCAATCCTAGGATATTAAAGTAGCTAATTAGGATTCTAACCACGTCGTAGTCAGCATCCCGGTTGGTTTCCTTTGATGAACTAACTGGTACAGGCTAGAGCTAGGTACAAAAGTTTGTGAATGCTTTGAAAGAGTAACAAAGTGCAAAGAGATGGCTGCAGGGAGGTGCCCAGGGCAGGCACCGGGCCTGACAGCTCCGAAGAGCCTCAGCCACCTGCCCCTCCTGGAGACAGGGG
The DNA here is from genome assembly GCF_000951045.1 of Mandrillus leucophaeus. Classification (NCBI taxonomy): domain Eukaryota; kingdom Metazoa; phylum Chordata; class Mammalia; order Primates; family Cercopithecidae; genus Mandrillus; species Mandrillus leucophaeus. The sequence continues at coordinate 4,863,772 of NW_012107585.1, forward strand.
TGTCCGTGCTGAGGTGGGTCTGGGCCCCACTGAGCCAGAGGGTGGCTGAGAACGTGGGCGCTTGGGTCCCCATCAGCAGAGTTCCATGGTGTGTTTGGTGTTTCCTGCAGATCGAGATGAGGAGTTGGCTTTTCTGGCTGAGATTTATACTGAAGACTGGTCCCAGACCTAGGAGTGAAATAAGGAGGAGGAGTGTTAGCCATCCGAGGCCAGAAGTTGCTGTGCTCACCTTGCACAATGCAAATGGGAATCTGCAGCCCCTGGGCTATCCCCTTCAGCAGTTAGCAGTGAGTACTCAGCAGGGCAGCACCCGCTCCAGAGCCTGGGAAAGCCAGGGAGTGAAACTCACTGGAAAATCCGAAAGCCGTGTGTGTACCTGTGTTGCTGTAAGCATGTTAACGCACACACACGCACATACACAGTTTCATCGGTCAATTGGGAGGGATAAGAAGCCACATGGATGGTGTTTCCTTCTTTCTTTACCAGCAGGTGAACTGCACGTGGCATCAGAAGGAGAATGCCACCCAGAAAATCAGCCCCAAATGGCAGAAAGGTGGCTCCTTGGCCTGCTTAGCCTGCTGAGGAGGCACCAAGCACTTGAGCCATCCCCTGCCTGGGGGAGCCCCTGGTCTTCAACACCTATCCCTCTCCTCGATCGCGAACCTAAAAATTACACAGATCATTCATGCCCATGATTTAAACATTTATAAAAGTTCAAAGTTCTTCTGGAAGGCAACCACTGTGAACACTTTTCTGTGTAGCCTTCCAGAAAAACAATTTATATATACACATGAGTGGGCCGAGCGTGGTGACTCATGCCTGTAATCCCAGCATTTTGGGAGGCCAAGGTGCGAGGACTGCTTGAGCTTAGGAGTTCAAGACCAGCCTGGGCACATAGCGACATTCTGTCTCTAAAAAAAATAAAAAGGGGGGTGGGGGTGGGAATTAGACAGATGGTGGCTTAAGCCTGTAGTCCCAGCTATTCAGGAGGCTGAGGCTGGAGGATCACTTGAGCCCAGGAGTTCAACGCTGTGGTGAGCTATGATCACACCACTGCACTCCAGCCTGGGCAACACAGTAAGACCGTGTCTCTAAAACAACCAAAAACAAAAACAAACAAAAAGTGGGGGGAAAAGCCAGACATGGTAGCTACAGCCCATATTCCCAACTACTCAGGAGGCTGAAGTGAGAGGATCGCTTGAGCCCAGGAGTTCGAGGCTGCCGTGAGCTATAATCATGCCACTGCACTCCAGCCTGGGTAACAGAGCAAGACACTCTCTCAAAAAAAAAAAAAAAAAAAAAAAAGCATATGTGTGTATGTGTATGAATCTGTATGTATAGTAAAGCATGGAACATTTCATATAGGATGCTATCATTCGGGTTTTAAAAAGGAGAGCACACATATTTGCTTGTATGCACAGACTATCTCTAGAAACTGCTACCACTTGTCTCTGGAGAAAGGAAAACAGATTTTTTGGTAGCTATTATATTTTGAGTTATACACATACATATTTTCCTTTTTAATCACACACACGTTATCCATTTGCTTAGGAAGCTATTTCGTTTTTCTTTTCTTTTTTTTTTTTTTTT
>NW_012107585.1:4866116-4866631 GCF_000951045.1 Mandrillus leucophaeus
GGGCCTCGCTTGTTGGGGCTGCTGGCGACAAAAGAGGAACGTAGGGAGCTGCGAGGCCACAATCCCAGAGGGGCATTTTCCTTCTTCCCTGCAGAACCCCCGGCTTGACCCGGCCTCACCACTGATTATCAACAGATTAGACCTGGAGTTCTTTGGACTTTGCCTGCGTTTGATTTTTGGCAGCAAAGACAGGGAAGACAGCAAAGATGGCAACAAAAGACAACCCACCTTCCTCAGTGCAGGCTTTCATTTACTGAGCACATACTGTGTGCCAGGCCTGTGCTAAGCTCTTCACCTGCCATCTCTCATCATCTCATTAAACCATCACAGCAGCTCTTGAGCTAGGAACAAGCATGACCCTCACTGTACAAGCAAGAAAATGGGGACAGACAGGAGTTAGGTGACTCACCTGAGCTTCCGGGATAGCAGTGTGCCCTAACCACCACGTGGCTTCCTCTATCCCACTCCAGAGGAAAACCCTCCCCACAACGTAAAGAAGGTCCCATCCATGACAA
>NW_012107585.1:4872211-4883537 GCF_000951045.1 Mandrillus leucophaeus
CTCGGCTCCCTGCAAGCTCCGCCTCCCGGGTTCACACCATTCTCCTGCCTCAGCCTCCCGAGTAGCTGGGACTACAGGCGCCTGTCACCACGCTTGGCTAATTTTTTCTATTTTTTTTTAGTAGAGACGGGGTTTCACCATGTTAGGATGGTCTGGATCTCCTGACCTCGTGATTCGCCCGCCTCAGCCTCCCAAAGTGCTGGGATTGCAGGCGTGAGCCACCTCACCCGGCCAGGAAGCTATTTCTTAGAGTACATTTTCTTCCTAAACTCCTGTGTCTCACAAAGTCTGAATTACAGTCATGGAGTTCCTTTTCTAAACAACAGTGGCCCCGTGGGGGTCCCAGTTCCCCAAGTCACCCTTGGCCTCCGCAACAGACACACAGGCCTCGGGACGTTGCCTCACCTTGTTCACCTGGGACAGCGGGGTCCTCACGGCTCCCGCAGGCAGCCGGCCCCTGCTGCTGTCTTCAAACAGCCTCCCAGGGGACCGCTCTCTCCGCGTGCTGAGCATCCGGCCCGGGGACTTCTCCCGCTCCAGGGGGCGGCCAGGAGACTTGTCCCTGCGCAGCTCGGTCCGCCCCTCGCGGTAGCGGTGGGGTGTGCTTGGCTCTCGGGGGTGGCTGGGGCCTTCGGGCGGCGCCGGGCTGGAGGCCACGCGCTTGGTGATGTGCTCGTTGTACGTGGGCGGGCCTCGCTTGTTGGGGCTGCTGGCGACAAAAGAGGAACGTAGGGAGCTGCGAGGCCACAATCCCAGAGGGGCATTTTCCTTCTTCCCTGCAGAACCCCCGGCTTGACCCGGCCTCACCACTGATTATCAACAGATTAGACCTGGAGTTCTTTGGACTTTGCCTGCGTTTGATTTTTGGCAGCAAAGACAGGGAAGACAGCAAAGATGGCAACAAAAGACAACCCACCTTCCTCAGTGCAGGCTTTCATTTACTGAGCACATACTGTGTGCCAGGCCTGTGCTAAGCTCTTCACCTGCCATCTCTCATCATCTCATTAAACCATCACAGCAGCTCTTGAGCTAGGAACAAGCATGACCCTCACTGTACAAGCAAGAAAATGGGGACAGACAGGAGTTAGGTGACTCACCTGAGCTAATGAGTGGTAAAGCTGGGATTCCAATAAAGACCAGTTGGATAGGTCGGGTGCAGTGGCACACACCTGTAATCCCAGCACTTTGGGAGGCCGAGGCAGGTGGATCACGAGGTCAGGAGTTCGAGACCAGCCTGGCCAACATGGTGACACCCCATCTCTACTAAAAATACAAAAATTAGCCAGGCGTGGTGGCATGCACCTGTAGTCCCAGCTACTCAGGAGGCTGAGGCAGGAGAATTACTTGAACCCAGGAGGCGGAGGTTGCAGTGAGTCAAGATCGAGCCACTGCATTCCAGCCTGGGTGACAAAGCGAGACTCCGTCTCAAAAACAAAAAAAAGACCAGTTTGATGTCATAAGCCCCATACTATATCCTACTGACCTAGTATTTCCCAGAGCCTAGAAGGCACACAAGGAAGTCTTCATCTAGGAGGTCAGCCTGCTAAGACCCAGAAGTCAGGGGCCCACAAAGGCCCTTAGTACAAGGGAGCAGTTTGGGGAAACCCTGTACTCATCACTGTTAACTGCCATGTCTGTCCCACTCCTGGGTCTGGTGTTTGGTCACCTCTCGCCCCAGGTGGCTTTCCAAGAGTCTCTCTGACACCTGATGCGAATGCAGATGCTCAGAAGGTTGGTGGTTCTCAGTCATGGCAATAAGATGACCGAGAGGTGTAGGGATCAGGCCTGATAGAGTCAGGAAACTAAGCAGGGCAGACAAAAACAGTAGAGCAGGCTCAGAAAACATCCCAGGCCTCAAACGTTGATAATTAGTAACCAAACAGTTGAAAACACTGGGGCCTTTTTGTACCACCCAACCCAACCCTCCACCCATTCCTGGCCTGGATATTTCAAATGAAGATTTCAGCAGACCCGGGGCCCAAACTCCCTCTCTGAAGATGTAGTAAGACCCAGAAACACAGAGAGAACTGAAATGTAGCCTTCTGAGTCAATTCTTTCCCACCCTCGATCAGCTCAATAAGTACTACAGTCCCTGTTATCTCAGCATAATTCATGCTTGGAAAAGGCCCTACTTAAAATGGGGGAAAAAATTATAGTGAATATTACTTGAAAACATATTTTGTTTGATTGAGGCTTTATCTTGGAATATAAACTTATTTTATGCTAGATATTTTTTAGTATTTAAATTACAATGCAGCTGATTCCAAAAATGAATCCAGTATGAATCACAGAATGATTTGTTTTGTGCTAATTCTCTCAACAAAATTGTTGCTAACATGCTCTGACATCAACGTTGGACACGTTGGACTTTTGCAGTAAGATCCTAAAGAAGGCTCTTCGAAAATATTCGAAAAAGCCGGGCACAGTGATGCATGCCTGTAGTCCTAGCTATTAGGAAGGCTAAGGAAGGAAAATCACTCGAGCCCAGGAGTTCGAGACCAGCCCAGGCAATATGACAAGACCCCACTTCTAAAAAACTAAAACTGAAAATTAGAAAAAGAGAAGTGTAGAGCATCATTGGTTTTCCCAAAGGACTATCTTAGTCCTTGATATTTAAATCCTTCTCATTGGAAGAGGCTATCATTTTACCAACTTGTTCATTTCTTTCTTCAATTACTGGTCTAACTATATCAGAACCTCCTCTGTCAACGTCCATAATTGAGAAGCGACAGCAAAGACAGCATTTACTGTGGAAGGAGAGACTCTAGAACAGGCTTGAGGGCCAAATCCGGAAGATGCTTGTTTTTATAAATAAAGTTTTATTGGAATGAAGCCATGCCCATCTGGTTATGCATTGTCTTACAGCTGCTTCCGCATGACCACAACAGGGCTGAGCAGCTGAGACAGAGACCATATGGCTCACAAAGCCGAAAATATTTACCATCTAGACCTGTGCAGAAAAAGTTTGCCAGTTCCTCCTCTACAATGTAACAGAGAGGTTGGTATGCAGAGATAATTTCATAAGGGCTCAGTTCATAGTGAATAGTTTCATGCCATGCTCTTGCTTTCTCATGTGACTGTAATGTTTGGAGATTCAGACAGCAAATGCTCAGAAGACCAGAACCCCTGTCTGTGCAGCAGTAAGATTTAAGATAATGCAGATTTCAACATCTTGAAATCAAGGTTTATATTCATCTCTAGCCATATGGCTTTGAAATCTGGAAGACAAATAAAAAAATAAATTCTGAGTAGGAGAACTACATTAAGCCTACTTGTAATGGAAAAGAAATGATAAGATGTGTCCACAGGGAACCATCATAAAACAAATGAGAGGGTGCTCACTGCCCAGGGGAAGAAGGATTGCTCAAGGGAAGGCCATTCAGGACGTCAGCTGAGATTAACGGGAGGGAGGAACACACCCATCATTTCAAGCCAAGTGGGCAGTCTTCCATCTCCTTATCCATTAATGACCCATAATCTACCACATCAATTTTATGGTCTTTTTGGCAAGGAGTTACGTTTCCTGCTCTGCTAAACAGACCAGGGCAACGAAGCCTGCAGTGAATCAGACCCAGAAAGCCAACCTTCAACTGCCCAAAGAAGTCAGCGACCAAAAGATCATTCTATAAGCCAAGAGATAACCAACTACTGATTTTCCAGACATAACACAGGAAAGCAAACACTTTTCTGCCCCTCATTCACAGGAACTGGAACTGTTTTGATCACATAGTAAGCAATTCCTTTGAGAGACTATATAGTCTCAAAAGCAAGGTGCCTGGGTACCTATCTAGTGAGGCAACAGAGGAAAAAAATCTAATTACAATATTTCAATGTGTTTCTGGCATGACTGGGAACTACTTAAAGAAGATCTAGACATTTTCAGGGGAGGACTGTGGCACACTAAGCAGTCACTCTTGAAGCAGGGCCAAGCCAAGAGTTAGGAGCATTTAATTATTGGCACTTCTGGTTTTTCAGCAAGTTCCTCAGGTTAAAACCACACTAACTAAACATTTCAGATTAATTAGCTCCTATACATCAAAAGAGAGACCATTCATTAGGACAGTCTTGCCTAAGATCTTGGTATTTTGTAATATTAGTTGTGGTTCTTCCACCAAATTATGGGCCCCTGGAATATAAGAACAATGCTTTCTACATCTCTGTATCCCCAGCCATAGACATTATGTCAGGCATATGGTATGGGGTCCACATAACTATTTATAAGGTAGACACACAGGGCTGGTAAATCAGTCCAGAAGATTATCCTAGGCCATTTATTCCCTGGGTTAAATAATCTCAGACCTTCTTTGCAGGCCAAGGTTTCAAACTTCCTACACCTCGAGCTGGATCTAGCTCCCAGCACTGTGTCAAGACGAGGCCAGCCCCACTTCCACATGCAGTTGGTGGGACTGTAAATGGGAGAAGCCTTCAGGGCAGAAAACTCCACACTGTCCATCAGATTTACAAATGCACCTCAGCCATCACCCATTCATTCCTTCTCTTGGAATTTATCCTACAGATAGACTCCTCAGCATGTAAAATGGCGTAAGGAGAAAGTCATTTATTGCAGCAACAGACTGGAGACAAACAGCCATTGATGAAGAAGCAGTTAAACGAATTAAGGTACAGCTCTGATAAGGAAGGTTGTGCAGGCATCTGGGGAGAAATGAATGAAGAACTACCTCTCACAATGATATGGAGCAATTACCAAGACACATCAAGGTACAGGAGAGTATGCAGAATATGCTGCCACTTGTGTTAAAAAGGAGGGGTGGTCGCGTGCAGTGGCTCACGCCTGTAATCCCAGCACTTTGGAAGGCCAGGGCGGGCAAAGTGCTCGAGCCCAGGAGTTCAAGACCAGCCTGGGCAACGTGGTAAAACCTTGTCTCTACAAAACATACAAAAATTAGCCAGGTGTGGCGGGCGCCTGTAGTCCCAGCTACTCGGCGGGAGGCTGAAGTCAGGGGCTCTCTTGAGCCCAGGAGGCGGAGGTTGCAGTGAGCCGAGATCACGCCACTGTACTCCAGCCTGGGCACAGAGTGAGACCGTAACAAAAAAAAAAAAACACAAGGAGGGGAAGGGCACTTCCAGAATGCCAGAGTAAGGACCTCTGACAACCTGTTTCTCCATAAAAGCAACAAGATCACTGGCAATTGTCAAAATCAACTTTTCAGAGCTCTGGAAATTAACCCTAGCCCTTTAAGAGGCCACTCTCGAGGCAGGGTCAAACCAAAAGAGTCAGGAGCACATAGGTATTTGGCACCTCTGCTTTTCCAGCAAGTTCCTGGGATCAAAACCACGCTGAACAAGCATGTTGCAAAAAAGGCCTGCAATAATTCAAAGAGTATTTATGCAAGAAAAAGGAATCTCAGCAAGAATCGAATGTTTTGTGACATTTCAACTTGCCCTATACCCACTCCCCTCTCCCCAGATCTGTGGAAGAGTTGAAACCATGTCCCTAGAACCACAGTAGCTGTGAAAACCAGCAGTCTAGTAGCCACTGGAGGCAGCAGATCAGGACTGAAGCTCCCCAAAAAGCCCCATCCCCAGAAACCTGTCGCTATCTGACCTGCCTAGCTACGCTCCCTGGAAAAGGCCCATTATCAGGGCAGTGGATCTGACTCTGTACATTTGGTTGTACAGCCATCCCTTGGTGGCCTGGGGGACTGGTTCCAGGACTTCCTGTGGATACTAAAATCTGTGGATGCTCACATCTCTTATATTCAATGGTGTAGGGCCAGACGCAGTGCTTCAGGCCTATAAACCTAGCACTTTGGGAGGCCCAGGTGGGCAGATCACTTGAGCCTAGGAGTTTGAGACCAGCCTGGGCAACATGGTAAAACCCCATCTCTACAAAAAATACAAAAATTAGCCGAGTGTGGTGGTGCATGCCTGTAATCCCAGCTACTCAGTAGGCTGAGGTAGGAGGATCATCTGAGCCCAGGGAGGTCGAGGCTGCAGTGAGCTGTGATCGTACCACTGCATTCCAGCCTAGACAAGAGAGACCCTGTCCCCAAAAAAAAGTAGGGGGGTTGTATTTGCATATAACCTACACACATCCTGTTGTACACTTTAAATCATCTCTAGATTACTTATAACACCTAATACAATGTAAATGCTCTGTAAATAGCTGTTATACTGTATTGTTTAGGGAATAATGACAATTTGTAAAAGCCTGAACATGTGCAGTACAAACAAAATTATTTTTTCAAATATTTTCAATCCATGGTGTGTTGAATCTACAGAGGCATAACCTATAGACAGAGAGGGCTGGCTGTATCAGCATAAAGGATTCCTAAATGGAAACACAAAAACTTCACAAAATTGGTTCCTTCCCAGTTGGGGACCTGGAGAGAGGGGGTGAGGAGAGTTAGGAGGCAAGAGAGATCCAGAAGAGAGGCTCTGTACTGTATACCTTTTTTATCCTTTGAATTCTGTGCCCTGTGATTAGATTATCAATTCAAAAACAAGTAAAATTTAAAAAATAAAATTTAAAAAGAACGCCTTTTAAGAAGAGGCCTTTTCTGCAACATGCTTGTTCAGCATGGTTTTGATCCCAGGAACTTGCAGGAAAAGCAAAGGTGTCAAATAATCATGTGCTCCTGACTCTTTTGGTTTGACTCTGCCTGAGAGTGGCCGCTCAAAGGGTTAATTTCCAGAGCTCTGAAAAGTTGATTTTTATAACTGCCAGTGGTCCTGTTGCTTTTATGGAGAAACACATTGTCAGAGGTCCTTACTCTGGCATTCTGGAAGTGCCCTTTCCCTTCTTTTTTGGTTTTGAGATAGGGTCTCACTCTGCCCAGGCTGCAGTATAGTGGCGTGATCTCGGCTCACTTTAACCTTCGCCTCCTGGGCTCAAGCAATCCCTGCCACCTCAGCCTCCAGAGTAGCTGGGATTACAAGCACACACCATACCTGGCTAATTTTTGTATTTTTAGTAGAGATGGGGTTTTACCACGTTGCCCAGGCTGGTCTTGAACTCCTGGGATCAAGTGATCTGCCCGCCCTGGCCTCCCAAAGTGCTGGGATTACAGGCGTGAGTCACTGCACCACCTCCCCTCCTTTTTAATACAAGTGGCAGCATATTCTGTATACTCTCCTGTACCTTGATGTGTCCTGGCGATTGCTCCATGTCAGTGTGAGTTCTTCATTCATTTTTCCCCAAATGCCCGCACAACATTCCTTCCCAGGGCTGTACTTTAATTTATTTAACTGCTTCTTTATCAATGGCTATTTGAGTCCAGTCCTGTCCAGGAGGTCTCGCATTCCAGGGAAGGCACCAGGCTGTCCGGAGTCCCTGACCTGCTCTCACGACCTCACACCTCTGGACCTCCAGGCATGGCTTGCCTTCCTTCCTGCCTGAGCATCCGTCACTGGTCCCCCTGCCCCCACCTCATATCTGATGGGAAATCCTCCCTCACCTCCACGTCCAGGCTTTAAATCACCCCACCAGAGCCTCATCCTTCCATGTTCTAATCTATGATTGCCAGCATCTCTCCCACTGAGCTGTGAGTGCCATCACAGAGGGGCTGTGTCAGTTTTATTCACCATTCTCCCTCCCCCACAAGCCCAACTAGCACCACAAAATACCTGCTAAAGCAATAAATGCCTAATTTGTGCTCCATTTTTCACCAATCCAATGAAAATACCCGTGAGAGATAGATCAGACCTCTCCCCTCTGACTTTTACAAGGTGGTATTTTCGAATTCTCCTGATGCTCATAAAGGTCTGTGTCATTTCAGTGCTGCAGATTGCAAAGAAATGAGTGGTTTGAGCTTAAGGACAAAGTGAAGATTGGGAAACATTCTACTGGTTTAGTATCATTTCCTTCTGCCTTGCAGAAAAGCACGTTGCCCCCAGTACTGAGGAAGAGGAGAAGCTGGTTACCTGCGGGAGGTGGACGGGCCCCGGTGGTGTTCAGTGCCAGACTCCTTCACGAGGTTTCCCTTGCAGCAAATGACCCTTAATTTATCCTGGTATGAGGATGCCAAGTAAATCGCTCCCGAGGAAATGGCAGGGCCCAGGTAGCGTGGGTTCGGGATGTCCAGGTACGCTCGGGCAGGGGTCCTGCAGAGTCCCAGAGTTCCAGTTACCTTCATTGCAGGCTACCTCTATTGCTAGGCAGGTTAGGAAGGAACATGCAGCCAGCCCCAACACCTACCCCAACAGCTGAGGTTTTCCAAGCATGGTAGGATAATGCTTACCCTGCCGAGGAGCGTGCCTGGATCTCAATTACTTCGAGTGAGTTGAAGTGGGTCACAAACAGATAGGGTTCTCTGTAGGCTGTGTGATCACCATGCAGGCACGGTGTGGGCCAAAGAATGGTGAAAAGAGGGAAAATCAAAATCTGGCTGCAATGCATTCTTTGACCCAGCAATCCTTTGTAAAGCAATTCACCCCACAAATACCTATCTATGTGCCAGAATAGTCATGCATGTTCGAGGATATTCACTGCCATGTGGTTTGTTACAGCAGAAGATGTAAAACAACTCAAGTGTACAGTGTAAGGATTGGCTAAATAAATTATAATACATCTGGCCGGGCATGGTGGCTCACGCCTGTAATCCCAACACTTTGGGAGTCCAAGGCGGGTGGATCACCTGAAGTCAGGAGTTCGAGACCAGCCTGGCCAACATGGTGAAACCCTATCTCTATTAAAAACACAAAAATTAGCCAGGCATGGTGGTGTATGCCTGTAATCCCAGCTACTCAGGAGGCTGAGGCACGAGAATCACTTGAACCCAAGAGGCAGAGGTGGCAGTGAGCTGAGATGGCACCACTGCACTCCGGCTTGGGCAACAGAGGGAGACTCCGTCTCAAAAAAAAAAAAATTATAATACATCTATGGAATTCTGCACAGCTGTAAACATGCATGAAAAGGCTGTCTTCGTACAGATATGAAAGAATGCCCAAGGTACACTGCTCAGTGCAAAAAGCAAGGTTCAGAATCATGTGCGAAGTATGCTACCTTACTGATTTTTTAAAAGGTGGAAAAAGAATATATATATTTTATGTGCTAGTATTTGCATAAAGTACTGGAAGGACAAGAAACTCATAAGAGCTTTTTTTTTCTTTGAAGGAACAGGGATGGAGAATTTGGGAGATGGACACACTGGGTGAGACTTTTCATTGTACCTTTTAAAACTGATTGTAAACATCAAAGAATTTGATTTTAAAAAAGACTGGGTTCGGGCTGAGCGCAGTGGCTCATGCCTGTAATCCCAGCACTTTGGGAGGCCAAGGCAGGTGGATCACCTGAGATCAGGAGTTCGAGACCAGCCTGGTCAACATGGTGAAACCCTGTCTCTATCAAAAATACAAAAAATTAGCCGGGTGTTGTGGCAGGCGCCTGTAATCCCAGCTACTTGGGAGGCTGAGGCAGGAGAATCGCTTGAACCCGGGAGGCGGAGGTTGCAGTGAGCTGAGATTGCGCCACTCCAGCCTGGGCAACAAGAACGAAAATCCAACTCAAAAAAAAAAAAAGACTGGGTTCACAGATATTTAGACATTGCTGGTCTTCTTAATACTCTATCTCTGTATGACAGTGTCACTGCAACTAGAGCAGACAGGACTGGAAATGTCTTCTGCCTTAAAGGGAAAAAGCACTATTATTCCTTATGACAAAACTTGGTATTAGACTTTTTAAATCACGGGTTCTGGTATGCATGCCCTGGTGCAGTTCCCTGGCCTGGAATCTGGGCTGACTCTGCAGTCTGCTCTAACCAGTAGAGTGTGGTGGAAGTGAGCAGGCTTGCCAGCTTCTGCTTCTGTATTCTTGGAAGAAGCCAGTGTGGAAAGCAACAAGGCCGCCAGCCAACAGCCGCAGCTGAGCACCCACATTATGGCCAGCACTCATTGTGGGCCATGTTTGCGAGCCTGTCTTGGGCTTTCTAGTTGTCCCAGTGGCCCTGCTGATACCACATGAAGCAGAACTGTCCAGTCAAGCCGCGGAGTCAGGGCCGATGGTAAGCTGTTGTTTGAAGTCACTACGCTTTCAGATGGCTTAATATGCAGCAATAGAGAAACAAAATAGCCTCGAAGGGTATTTGGGTCACGACAGCATTTCAGAACATTCACACAGATACATATGTACATATTTGTATGTATGTGTGTGTTTAGTCTTTGATCCACCAGTTCCACTTTTAGGAGCTTATAATCAGGGGGTGCTATCTGACAAGTGCAAAAAAGAGTAGTACAAGGATGTTCATCACAGTGTTGTCTACACTTACAAACAAAACAGGCATGGCCTTACTGCTTTGCCTAATTAGAACTGGTTAAGTGAACAGGTGTTCAGCTATGCCATGGGACACTCTGCAGCCTTTGGAAATGACTGAAATAAATCCACAGGGAATTGGGCTCCTTTCTATCATGAGAGCCTAGCAAATATTTCCCAGGGCTGGGACTGTGGGCTGGTGAATCTGGCATAGGCAGCTCTTCATCGAGCCTCAGAATCTTTCCATGAACAGTTCTCTGGATGACTGTTACACATTGTGCTTGGTATCTAATGGAATTCACACGCACAGTGCTTAGACCAAAAAAAAAAAAAAATTTCCACATGCAATTGCGGTTTTGTTTTTTTTTTTTTTTTTTTTGGTTTTTTGAGACAGAGTCTCACTCTGTCACCCAGGCTGGAGTGCAGTGGCACAATCTCGGCTCACTGCAACCTCCAACTCCTGGGTTCAAGCAATTCTTCTGCCTCAGCTTCCTGAGTAGCTGGGACTACAGGCACACGCCACCACGCCCGGCTAATTTTTGTATTTTTAGTAGAAATGGGGTTTCACCATGTTGGTCAGGCTGGTCTCAAACTCCTGACCTCATGCTCCACCCACCTCGGCCTCCCAAAGTGTTGGGATTACAGGCGTGAGCCACCGCGCCCGGCTGCAATTCTTTTCCAGGACACCAGCTGCTGGCAAAAGAGAAGCCCCCACACTGAACCTCACGTACCAAAGGCCAAAGGTAAGCGACTCCACTTGAGGTCGTCTGTGCGGCTACGTCTTCCGTAAGAATCCACGAACACTCCAAACTCTGCAAGGTGTCAAGAGCATGCGGGCATTAGCACAGCCAAGGGCAGGGGCATCAGTGACACACATGGTGATGGAAGAACAAGAAGCAGAGCCCAGGGACCCCTGACCAGATAGGACTGACTGTGAAAACCGGGGGCCCTCTGCTGAGCCAGCTCTCAGCTTTATTAAAAATGAGGGACTTTTAAAAATTAATTTATTTTAATTTATTAAATTTTATTAAAGAAAGAGAACTCAAGTGAAAAGAAGGAAAGGAATAAGAGGAGGAGAGGGAAGAGAAAGACACAGAGAGAGGGGAATGAAGCGAT
>NW_012107585.1:4883587-4971107 GCF_000951045.1 Mandrillus leucophaeus
TGGGCACAGTGGCTCACACCTGTAATCCCAGCACTTTGGGAGGCTGAGGTGGGTGGATCACCTGAGGTCAGGAGTTCGAGACCAGTGTGGCCAACATGGTGAAACTCTGTCTCTACTAAAAATACAAAAAATTAGCCAGGTGTGGTGGTGCACGCCTGTGATCCCAGCTACTCAGAAGGCTGACTGAGGCAGGAGAATCACTCAAACCCGGGAGGCAGAGGATGCAGTGGGCTGAGATCGTGCCATTGCACTACAGCCTGGGTGACAAGAGCAAAACCCCGTCTCAAAAAAAAAAGAAAAGAAAGAAACAGCATTCCAATGAAGAGACAGAACTTGAACAATACAACATTCTTATCAGAAGGAAAAAAAAGACAGGAAAAATACACCAACTATTAACAGTGGTGGTCAACAGCAATGGTTTGGGTTTCCTTCTTTTTGCTAGCTTCTAAAGTTTCTAGTTCGAACCTATATTACCTATGCAGTCATCATCATGATCATCATTATTGTCATCTTAATTATCTGCTTCCTGATTATTTTTAGTTGTTTTTAGGCCAATCCTAATGTCATCAAAAAACCAGACACACCTATTCAAAATGTGTGGCTGGGAATCATAAAGAAGCAATGATTTCTGAGAATTTAGTGAGCATTATCATCATCACTGAATATTTCTTGGTCACCTACTAAGTATGGGAAAACTTTGAGGAAGCATGATATAGTGAAATGGTAGAAAAACAAAATCAAACGTCAGTTTTGGTCTCAACTTTGTAACTGAGGATCTTCTGCCAGCTTCAGTTGTCTTACCTGAAAATTGGGAATAACTGTCCCTGCTTTTCAGAACTGTGGGGAAAGGTGCTTATAAAACAGCCCGTTCAGTCCCTGACAGGGTGGGCACTCAATGAACACACAGACTAAACTAACACCACCCTGCCCAGAATGGAACAGTTTCTCTAACAGGTAATGACCCGTATATATTATTCACCCTTCATTTCAATTTTTTGTTTGTTTGTTTTTGAGATGGAGTCTTGCTCTGTTGCCCAGGCTGGAGTGCAGTGGCACAATCTTGGTTCACCGCAACTTTCGCCTCCCAGGTTCATGCAATTCTCCTGCCTCTGCCTCCCAAGTAGCTGGGATAACAAGCACCCGCCACCATGCCCAGCTAATTTTTTTGTATTTTGAGTAGAGATGGAGTTTCACCATGTTAGCCAGGCAGGTCTCAAACTCCCAACCTCAAGCGATCTGCCCTCTTTGGCCTCCCAAAGTGCTGGGATTATAGATGTGAGCCACCGTGCCAAGCCTCATTTTATTTTTGAAACTAATCATGAAAGCACCAGAAATATATCAGGCTTAGAAGGAGTGGGACACCCTAGGTAGGGACATCAGACAGCATTCTCCAGAAGCCAGGCAGATTTAAGGATCTAACACACATCTCGTCCACACTGCAGTCATCATCACAACTCACTCTGCTCTGAGGAGAAGCAGCTCCCTAATTATATACCAAAATAGTGCTAGCACTGGTTAGTCCAGAAGGTTATATTAATAGAAACTTCTAGAATTTGCGAAAGATTCTGAAAAGTGCTACCTGGGACTGCTAGCATCTTGGAAAGTGCCCCCTTTTTCCCCCCACTGTTTTTTCCTACCAGTCAACTTTCTGTTCTAACAAAAGGCTGAATTCACCAGGCTCAATGGGGAGGCAGTTCGCAAATGGGAGGAGAAAAGCGAGGAGGGAAACCGCAGCTACTAGTGGCCCTGGAGGATCCTCCACAAAGGAAGGATCTCGCTCACGACAGAGGTCACCCCAAGCTGAAGGCCTGCAGGGTGGAAAGAACCCGGTACAGGCTGTGTCCCAAGACAGTGCACTTTCCACACTGGCTCGCTGAGAGAGCAGGACTGGCTTTCCCACGTTCAACCAAGGCAAGGCCCAGGACTTACTTTCCGAATGCAGTATTTGCTGAGGTTTTCGTTGTAGCGGAGAATGACGACTTTGCTGGGCATGGCTGCACAGATGCAGAGCCCGTTCTCAATCTGAGAAGCAACCAAGAAAAGAAAAAGACTGTCACCAGTGTGATACCAGCTGTGGGGCAAAACTAGGAAAAGCTCTCAAGCTCGGTGCTATTGATGATTCAGACCAGATCATTCTGTGTGGTGGGGGGAGGGCTGTCCTGCACACTGCAGGATATGAGCAGTATCCCTGGCCTTGACCCACTAGATGCCCGCAGCACTTCTATCTGTGACAATCAAAAACATCTCGAGCCATTACCAAATGTCCCCTGGTAAGGCAGAATTACCCCTGGTCGAGAACCAAGGCTTTTACCTGGGATCCAGAGAAGGCCTCAGGGAAGCACCTGACACCACATACCTTTCCCACTCATGTGCCTTCTGCTGGAGACAGAATCTTTTGACAAACTTACCTTGTGGGGATGGGGAGGAGACAGAATGAGAGAGGGGAGAGGTGCTAAATGAATTTAGAGAAAATTTCTTTTTTTTGAGACGGAGTCTCACTCTGTTGCCCAGGCTGGAGTGCAGTGGTGTGATCTCAGCTCACTGCAGCCTCTACCTCCCGGCTTCAAGCGATTCTGCCACCTCAGCCTGCCAAGTAGCTGGGACTACAGGCGCGCACCACCGTGCCTGGCAGATTTTTGTATTTTTAGTACAGATGGGGTTTCGCCATGTTGGCCAGGCTGGTCTCGAACTCCTGGTCTCAAATGATCCACCTGCCTCAGCCTCCCAAAGTGCTGGGATTACAAGTGTGAGCCACCACACCCCGCCCAAATTTAAAGAAAATTTCAATCCAAAGGGAAAAGTTCTTAGCTAAGAACTCATACATGTGCAGAGTTCTACATCAAAACGCTGTTTTTCTAGAACAGCTGAAACCCTTTTACTTCTCCTGCTACAACCAGAAGTTTATCATTCACCAAATGAGGTTGACTGCTCAAATCAGTCCTGGCATGAACGTCAGCAGCTGGTACAGTGGGTGAATGAAGATGGGCCGGGATAAGGGAGGAATACACAGGAAAAGGGAAATTGTTAGCAATGTTCTATTTCTTGGACTGGGTAGTGAGTGTGTGGATGCTTATGACATTATTAGGCTTTATAGTTTACATATATGTTCCATACATTTTTTGAACAGTTCAGATATTAGAATGAAAATAATTTCTAATTTAAAAAACAAATTTTTATTAGCTGGGCATGGTGGTGCACGCCTGTAATCCCAGTTACTCGGGAGGCTGAGGCAGGAGAATCACTTAAACCCGGGAGGCAGAGGTTGCAGTGAGCCAAGATCATACTGCTGCACTCCAGCCTGGGCGACAGAGTGAGACTGTCTCAAAAAAAACAAAAAACAAAAAACAAATTTTTGGCCAGGTGCAGTGGCTCATGCCTGTAATCCCAACACTTTGGGAGACCGTGGCGGGTGGATCACTTGAGGCCAGGAGTTCAAGACTAGCCTGGCCAACATGGTGAACCCCCATCTCTACTAAAAATACAAAAATTGGCCTGCCATGATGGTGCGCACCTGTAGTCCCAGCTACTTGGGAGGCTGAGGGGGGAGAATCGCTTAAAGCCAGGAGGTGGAGGCTACAGTGAGCTGAGATCGCACCGCTGTGCTCCAGCCTGGGTAACAGAGCAAGACTCTGTGTCAAAAAAAAAAAAAAAAAAGTTGATCCAGCAACTGAATGAACAAATGTGCAGTGTGCTGTCTTCTGAGGGGCAAAACGCAATGGTTTTCAACAGCAGAATGCCAGTAGCCTCAGGGGGTCTATAAACACCTGATTCAGACTTCATTAAAGTTATACATGTACCGCAAATACTCTTTTTTATTATTTTCTACTTAGTACAGGTGCACATGTGTAGGTTTGTTGTATCAATAAACTCATGGTATGGGGGTTTGTTGTAAAGGTTATTTCATCACCCACGTATTAAGCCTAGTATCCATTAGCTATTTTTCCCAATCCCCTCCCTCCTCCCACCCTCCACCCTCTGAGGGGCCCCAGTATGTATTGTGACCTTCTATATGTCCATGTGTTCTCATCATTCATCTCCCACTTATAAGTGAAAACATGCGGTATTTGATCTTCTGTTCCTGTGTTAGTTTGCTAAGGATAATGGCCTACAGCTCCATCCATGTTCCTGCAAAGGACATGATCTCATCCTTTTTTATGGCTGCATAGTATTCCATGGTATATATGTGCCACATTTTCTTTGTCCAGTCTATCACTGATGGGCATTTAGGTTGATTCCCTGTCTTTGCTATTATGAGTGGGCTGCAATCAACATACGCATGCATGTGACTTTATAACAGAATGATTTATATTCCTTTGGGTATATACCCAGTGATGGGATTGATGGGTTGAAAGGTATTTCTGTTTTTAGGTTTTTGAGGAATCACCACACTGTCTTCCACAGTGGTTGAACTAATTTACACTCCCACCAACAGCGTATAAGTGTTCCTTTTTCTCCACAACCTCACCAGCATCTGTTATTTTTTGACTTTTTGATTAAAGAAGCAAACAAAGGTATTTTATGTGCCACTTTTCAATATGCCAGAAGCTACAAATGAATTAACTTGAGTTCTCATGAACCAATTGTTATGTAAATGTCATAAATTTTGAATTTTTAAATTTCTAGCAATGAAACATACTTTCATTGAGTTCAGACATGGAGATCCATGTTAGTTTTTTTTAAGGTTCATCTCTCTCTCACTCACAGACACAGCAGACACACACACGCACATGCACACACACTTATTTTTAAATTATGGATCATCCTTCTAGTTTTGTTAATTTTATTCCCATTTTGCTCTCATTCATTTTAGATTCAAAACTTGTACAAATTTCATGGCTACACAAATTATTTCACATGCCTAAAGAAGGCAAAAGAAATTTAACCTAGTTTGAGGATGTACAATTGTGAACGTTGTCAAAATCAAAATGGAGTCACCAATGTTAAGAAAACCCTGACATTAGAGCAGGAGGAGGCCATGAAGAGAGGGTTCTCACACTTGTATACCTGATAAAAAAAGAGACTCGACAAAAACCACAAAGGCCATTGCAATCTTTTTTTTTTTTTCCTCTGCCGCCAGGCTGGAGTGCAGTTGTGTGCTCTCGGCTCACTGCAACCTCCACCTCCTGGGTTCAAGCCATTCTCCTCCCTTAGCCTCCCAAGTAGCTGGGATTACAGGCATGTGCCACCATGCCCGGCTAATTTTTGTATTTTTAGTAGACAGTGGGTTTCACCATGTTGGCCAGGATGGTCTTGAACTCCTGACCTCAAGTGATCTGCCCGCCTCAGCCTCCCAAAGTGCTAGGATTACAAGCATGAGCCACTGCGCCCCGCCAGGTCACTGCAATCTTACACAAAAAATACTTCTGCAAGGACATCTGTCCAGTGACTACCTGTCCAACCTCAGACAAGCATCAGTCTTGTTATTAATCTTTGAAGCCAAGGATAATTATTTCAAAAAGATTATGGAATCCTCACTTACAAACCTCTGTCTTCCTTTATCTCCCTAGATACCCACATAGTTTACAATGGCACATGTATTCCCATTGCAAAGCCCTGTTCCCAAATCAATCTCTTTTCTTTTAGAGAGCCCCTCTGTTTGTTAAGTTGACACTATCTTGCAGGTCAAATCAATGAGCTCTGTGGGAAGAGAGGTAGTGCCAATTTCCAGAACATTCCACCAGCTGAGACTCTGAGGGGAGCTTACCTTGCCAGCCCCAAACAAGTGGCAGCCCTTGACAGCTTCAAAAATGTTGGGTGAGATGTCGGGCTGGGCGGGCAGGTGGGACTGCGCCAGGGACTGCTTCACTTTCTTCACGTCCACAAGACACAGTGCCCGCTCTTCTCCTGAACGGGAAAAGGAACAACCTCTCGTCAGCGTGAAGCCGTTAAGTAAAGATATGGGATGGTGGTTCTAGTTCTAGGCACAAGTAATAGTCACAAGAGGCCACACAGATGATCTGAGTTTTCCACAAATCCCTATAAACATATTTTAGGTCCATGATTTATTTATTTATTTATTTTTATTTTTGAGACGGAGTCTTGCTCTGTTGCCCAGGCTGGAGTGTAATGGTGCGATCTCGGCTCACTACAACCTGTGCCTCCCGGGTTCAAGCGATTCTCCTGCCTCAGCCTCCTGAGTAGCTGGGATTACAGGCGCGTGCCACCACACCTGGCTAATTTTTTTTTTTGTATTTTTAGTAGAGACGGGGTTTCACCACGTTGGTCAGGCTGGTCTCGAACTCCTGACCTTGTGATCCACCTGCCTCAGCCTCCCAAAGTGCTGGGATTACAGGCGTGAGCCACCATGCCTGGCCCAGGTCCATGATTTAAATCTAAGACAAAAACATTTGGCCTTTTAGTCAAGATTCTGAGGAGGGTGGAATTCTGCAGACATAAAATTGGAGAATGTGAACTGTACTTTCAAACATGCTCCCCAACAAAGTAAAGAAAGAATGTGTGAGGGAGGAATGAGGGGGCATTCTATGAAAAAGAGGCTTAGACTATCCAAATATGTGGATGTCAGGAGAGACAAAAGGCTGAGGAACTGTTCCAGATTAAAGGAGACTAGAGAGGCATGATTAAATGCAATACAAATTCTGGGACATTATAGGAGCCATGAGTAAAATCCAACTATGGGCAGCATAGTGGATACGTGTATTATAGTAAGGGTAAATTTCCTAAATGCAAAAATTATAGTATGTGAAACTATTCTATATGATACTCTACATGTGGATACATGTCATTATACATTTTTCAAAACCAACAGAATGTATACCACCAAGAGAGAACTCTAATGTAAACCATAGGCTTGGGGTGACAACGATGTGTCAGTGTCAATGTGTCAATGTAGGTTCACTGACTGTAACAAACGTGTCACTCTGGTGGGGGATGTTGGTAGTGGAGGAGGCTATGCATGTATAAGAACGGGGGTATATGGGAACTCTCTGTACCTTTCAATTTTGCTGTGAATCTAAAACTTCTCTAAAGAATAAAATAAGGAAGAGAGGGAGGAAAAAGAGCTGAGATTAAGAAAGGCCAGTTCTTGACCACAGTATGTCAGTCCCTGGATCCAGCCATGCCTGAAACAAGACCTAACTGTTGATGTTTTAAACACTGAATCGATATATTATTGTTTACCCCCTTTAAAAATAATGTCAGCAACACAGACAGAGAGAAATAAATTGTGCCCTGGTTATGTGACAGAATGCTTTCAATCATTAGGTTGATATACTGAAGAACTTGGCGTCATACCTGCAACTAACTCTCAAATGGTTCAGGAAAGTGTGTGTGTGTGTGTGTGTTAAGAAGAGAGGAAAAAAATTATGACAAAATATTAGCAAACGATGACTCGAAAGAGATCACAGAGTAACAGAGCAAGCAAACTCTCAGAAGGTCATGACCCACGGTGGTTTTCTTGCAATCGGGACAATGGGTTTGGCTTTAGTGAGTCTTTGAGGCTTAGCACTCTTCACTTGGCCTAACAGTGGGATGTTCTTTGGGAATGTCAGACTGTGCTAAACTGGATACTAGAAGGGAATTAAATCTGGACAGAGGGGGTCCATTAACTGAAGCTTAGGCATCTATGGGGACACAGAGATAAGAGCTACGACGGCTCCCGTCTACTATTTCGTGTTTTACAAGCATGAAACTTGGCTTCAACATATTGGCTTCCTTGAAAGTAAAGAAAAAGCACCATGTCCTTGGTCTCACACCTGCTATCATGAGTAGCTTCTCCAGGTCCTTGATAATATAAATTTGGAAGACTGCTCCAATTCCTGGGACGTGCGTTAGGGAGTTTTTCAAGACATTCAGGGCGTAGAGCCCTTCCTCGGTGCCCACCAACACCACCTGCAAGGGCAGAAGTCCGAAGGCAGAACATAAGCATGGTCACGTCACCAGAACAATCTCTACTAAGAGCAACAAGGCCTCCACAGCCTTTTCTTTCTTGATGGGGTGTGACTGTAACCAGACACCAGCTGGCCATGCCCACACAAGCATTACCTGGTCACTGAAGGGCAGTGTGCAGTTCATGTCTAGACGGTCATCACCTTCCAGTTTCAGCAGGGAGTTTCCAAGCAATTTCTTTTCATAGGTGAAAGAAAAGAAAAAAAGAAGACGTCGTGAGGCTGATCTGTTTATGACCAAGCCATCCAGAGAGATCAAGAGAAGGTTAAGGCCAAGTCATTCCTGGAAATGCTCAGAAACACACATATGCTCTTAGCTCACCCCATATTTTGATCTGAGCTCCAAATGCAAAATGTGAGTGCTATTGTTATCTCTGGGGCAGTTGTTAATTAGCATCTGAGTTATAACTTGGCTGGGATGCAGAAATAAGGGAGTATAGTAGACATGGAAAGCTATTCTGTGATAAGAAATAAGCTGAAGCTAAGGAGATTTCACCTGCGCAGGGTTAATAAGACACATGAAAGACTCCCTCCCCCATAAGGCTGCAGCAGAAGTGCAAAGGCGCAGTGTTAGCAGCGAGCCAGCACGCCTCTGCATCTCTTTACCTGAACCCAGGCAGGCAGAAGCTCGTAAGAAACACAGACTCGGGCCTATTGTACACATATTAACAAGGATTTCAGTAAAAGGCTCACGTGTGTAACGACAAACAAGTCATCCAAACAGGTCTAACCACTGAGTAAAGTTCTTTTCAGGAGGCTCGTGGTTAAGAATCCTCCAACTGCTAACACATAAAGTGTTTATTAGGAGTGAAGAGTCTGAAAAGAGCTGTTTGGTCTTCGCTGGAGCAAACGCCCATGAGCAATGAGCACTGTTTGTATCCTGGAACATTCTAGGTGGGGTGATGCCAATCACAGCACACCTACGTTTCTAACAGCTTAAGGATAAGTAGGACTCCAAACCTGCCTACGGAAGAGCAAATACTGCAAAAACAACTGAGATGCTTATGAAAAGCCTTCCTGGAGGGGACGCAGCTGCCAGCAGCCTATTGTGCTGCTTCGTGGCCAAAGTGTTTCTAACTCAAGTCTTCAAACCAGACAAACTCATTTGAGTAAACAGGAGAGAGGATTTCCTTATAAGTACATTTGCTGTTGCATCGCCACAACCAAGGTCTACAATGCCACCAGAGCAGACTACCGATGCCAATTCCCCCATTCTTTTTCCTTTGTTTTGTTTTCACAGTCCATGTCTCACTCTGTTGCCCAGGCTGGAGTACAGTGGCACAATCATAGCTCACTGCAGCCTCAAACTCCTGGGCGATCCTCCAGCCTCACTCTCCCTACTAGCTGGAACTACAGGTGCATGTCACCACACCTGGCTTGCTTTCTTTCTTTTTATAAGAGATGGGATCTTGCTATCTTGCCCAGTCTGGTTTTAAACTCCTGGACTCAGGTGATCCTCCCGCCTTGGCCTCCTGGGTCACTGGGACCACAGGCATGAGCCACCGCATCCCTGATTCCCACATTCTAAATGGCTCATGATGCCACACAAGCTACCTTGGCACTTGTGCCTTCATCATCACCAGACTCCTGGCCATGACACAGTCTAAAGCCATCAGCCCTCAGAGAGGGAGCCCGAGGGGAATCAAGAGGGCCAATGGGATTCTCGTCATTAACACCAGTTACCAAGTCAGCCCCCTTTACAAAGACAACCTCCAGGGCCCGTTTTCATACTCACAGCATCGGCTTCTGCTTTTTCCCTAGAAACTCTCCCACCTGCGACAACTGATTCTAAGGCGGTGACCCAGCGCTGTTTGTCAGGGAAGCTGGGAGCTAGCAAGTAGAGGGTTCTCCCGGGCCAGCAGGTGGTGTGCGGGTGAGATTCCATCTTCAGTATGTATGGGACATCTAGGAGATTTCACAGAGAGCACAGGATTGGGTGTGGATTTCCCCCCGTTCCCACTGGGAGGGACGGCTCTGAGAGATCAAAGCTCCCACCAAACCACGCAAATCCCAGTTACCACCAAGGCGGGGAGCGGAGGAAGATGGGCCTCCTTTGCAGAGCCAATCTTCCCTGCACCACCCCTTCTGTCCCTGCTGATTGGCCAAGCCCGGCCCACCTCCAGGGCGGGGGCTCCTCCGGCTCCTCCTCACCTGCTTTGGCTGTATTTGCGAGTTCGGAAGCACCAACGGCACCATGAATAGATACATCCCCGTCGGGAAGGCACAGCTCAAATTCTTCCACCGGCCTCTGTCCAGCTTGGTGCAAAGAGGAAGGGCAGAAAGAAAAACAAAAGAACAGGAACAAGAACAAGGGGAGAAGAGAGGAGAAGAGACAGCGAGAGAGACAGCAAGGGAGAGAGAGACAGGATACGTGTGTAAAGAGAGGCGCACGAGAACAAGGAAGGGACAGAGGTGTGCAGAGAAGGCAGAGAGGGAAGATAAAAAAAAAATAAAGTGTGTCAGATGAGTAGCACAGTCAAATTTCTGATGACGATGCGGATTTATGGGTTAGTTGACTGAGGCAGAAGTTCTCGGAAGGTGTATTAGCAGGTGGAATCTTCAGGGCAGCGCCCTGCGGGTTCTTCAGGGGGGAGACCTATAGATGTGAGTATCGCACCAATAACCTTTAGAGAAGTCATTTAGTTTGTAAGTTTCAAAAATGGAAAAGCGTAGAAGGCTTGCAAGGCAGTCCAAAAAACAAAGCCTTCGCGCCAGCACTGGGGAGACCTGGGTTAGCCACGTGCAATGACCTTCCCCCTGAATTATTAATTTACCTTCTCTGGCTTCATTGTCATAAATAAGGACTTTTGATCCCTCCAGGACAATGTACTTCCTGTCCCAGCCTTGCTGTCCTCGTTTGTTATTCCTGGGGAAAGCAAGATGGAAAAGAAAAATGTCTGAACTCAGAAGAATCATCAGGCTGGAGGATGGGATGAGGGGGTGGCAGAATTCCTAGAAAAGACACTTCCCTAGAAAACATCAGGGACAGAAGTGGCTTGTGCCAGCACCTGCTCCAGCCCAAGCCACCCTGCCACGGTACCTGGGCACCTTCATCCACCCTTCCAGGTGCAAGCTGCTGCTGGGCTCCTTGGTCTGGAGACCCGGGGAGTTCATTTTGTCGCGGCAGAAGGCCTCAGTGAAGTGTGTGGCGTATTCGGCAGGCAGGCCGCAGGTGGCTGGCAAGCACGTGGAGCACTTGGGGTGACACATCACCTGACATTCTAGGGAAGAACAGTGAGCAACGTGAGGGCATTTTCAGCTGACCCCGGACCCTTCCCTTCCTCTGCCAGCCAACCCCTGGGCTTCTCCACCCCAGCCAGGCCCAGAGAATCTGGCCCTGACTTGCAGGTAGTCTCCTGAGCTTCCCCTGTGCCAGGCCCCTGCAGAAAGGGGAAACAAAAGTGCCAAGTGCTCTTGATCCAGTTTTCCAGGCTTCAATCCAGGCCACCCACAAACAGGTGTGTAAAGAACATACTTGCATGTTTCAGTTGGAGCCAGCAGAAAGGTAGGGAGAGACCAGCCTGACAAAAAGGGGCTGGAAATTAGCAAAGCCTAAGGCACTTTGAGCAGCAGGTTGGAGTCATGAGCTGCAGACATATATAAACTCACAGCTTCAAAAGGGGGAAATAGCATCCTCCCACTGAAATAAGAAGCTCGAAAATGAATGCACTACATGATGAGTTAGAAAAAAATCACCTCCACCTGATAGACTTTTTTTAGCTGGAGACACACAGGTGCCCAGCACAGATGCACAACTGCTGATCTTACCGAGACATTTGGATGCTTGGCGTCCAAAGTGCACGGTATCCAGACACACAGCACACTTTGTGGCTCGCATGTTCAGTCCTACGTTGAATCGGTGAGGAATATTGTGGTGCATGCGTTCCTTAAGACGCCGACTAAATTCTGGAGGAAAATGTTTTAAAAAATCATTAGAGTACTGCAAACGATCCCATCAGGAAAGTGAAAAGACAACCCACAGAAAGGAAAAAAATACTTGCAAATCAAATCTCTGATAAGGGACTCATATCTAGAATATATAAAGAACTCTCACAACTCAATAATAAAAAGACAACCCAATTTTTAAATGGGCCAAGAATTTAAATAGACACCTCCCCAAAGAGGATAAATGGCCAACGAGCACATGAAAAGATGCTCAACATTATTAGTCATTAGAGAGATGCAAATCAAAACCCCAAGCAGACACCACGTCACAACCACTAGGATGTCTACAGTCTAAAAAAAGGAAGGTAAGTGTTGCTGAGGATGTGGAGAAACTGGAACCCTCGCACATTCCTGGTGGAAGTCAGTCTGGTAGTTCCGTAAAAGGTTAAACATAGTTACCCCAGGAACCAGCAGTTCCACTCCTAGCTATAGACCGTAGGGGACTGAAAACATATGTACCCACAAAAATCTGTACATAAATTGTTCACAGCAGCATAATTTATGACAGCTAAAAAGTGGAAACAACCCAAGTGTCCATCAATGGTGATATGGTTTGGCTGTGTCCCCACCCAAATCTCATCTTGAATTGCAGCTGCCATAATTCTCATGTGTTGGGAGGGACCTGGTGGGAGACAGAATCATGCAGGCAGTTTCCCCCATACCGTTCTTGTGGTGACGAATAAGTCTTATGAGATCTGATGGTTTTATAAGGGGAAACCCCTCTCGCTTGGTTCTTATTCTATTTTGCCGCTGCCATATGAGACATGCCTTTTGCCTTCCACCATGATTGTGAGGCCTCCCCAGCCACATGGAACTGTGAGTATATTACACCTCTTTTTCTGTATAAATTACACAGTCTCGGGTATGTCTTTATCAGCAGTGTGAAAATGGACTAATGAAAATGGATTAATGGATAATCAAATGTGCCATCTACACAATGGAATATTATTCAGCCATGAAAGGAATGAAGTTCTGATACATGCTACAACATGGGTGAACCTTGAAAACATTACATTCCATGAAACAAGCCAGACACAAAAGGCCACATGCAGTATGATTCATCTATATGAAATGTCTAAGAGAGCAGATCGACAGAGACAGAAAGTAGATTGGTGGTTGCCAAGAGGAACATTAGTGGAAGGAGAATGGGGGGACCGATAATGTGTATGGAGTATTTTTTGGGTGAGGGGTGCCAAAATTGTTCAAAAGTTGGAATGTGATGAGGGTTACACGACCCTATAAACTTACTGGAAAAGACTGAATTGTACATTTTTAATGAGTGAACTGTATGGTATGCAAATTACATCTCAATAAAACTGTTAAAACCATTAGAACAGGTTACAGATTTTGAAGCTATTAACACTAACAGATGCATCTAGATTTATAAGACTCAACTTAAAATCTCCATTATCCAGTTATTAGGAATCAGGCTTTGTTTAAGAACATGTTACTGGTAGGAGATTGACTGACTATATAATGGTATAGATGTCTGTGGGCATAAAGAAACATTAGCTTTTAAATCAATTGTTTGTAAATATTTTAGTTGTGAAAGCTTTGTTTTCCAGATGAAATCATATATCTAGAGCTTTTCAGAATCCAATTTAAAAATCACTATTATGAATTATAGAATTTCTAATTATCAAATATATTAAACAACTGAAGAATTCTTTTATGTCAAGTTTTTCCACGAGTAAATTTCTTTTGTTCAAAATACAACTTTTATGAATATAAGGATTTATGGATGAAATGTAAATATAAGAACAGATTCTTACATTTGTATTCCAGACTGTTAAAATTAAGAAGATTAGCTGGGTGCGGTGGCTCATGCCTGTAATCCCAGCACTTAGGAAGGCAGAGGCGGGAGGACTGCTTGAGCCCAGGAGTTCAAGACCAGCCTGGGCAACATAGCGAGACCCTGTTCTCCACAAAGAGGAAAAAAAATTAACAAGATTGATTTTTTCCCATGTAATAGGCACCCTCTCAACAGTGACCTAACTAATTAGAAGCAGCTTTCAATATAGTAATCCCCGCTTATGCTCAGGTGATACATTCCAAGACCCCCAGTGGATGCTGGAAACCACGGATGGTACTGAACCCTGTATATACTGTTTTTTCAATCTGATAACCAAGAGAGCTACTAAGTGACTAATGGACAGGGAGCGAATACAGTGTGGATATGCGGGACAAAGGGATGATTCGCATCCCAGGCAGGATGGAGCAGGACTGTGTGCAATTTCCTCATGTAACTCGGAATGGCACTCAATTTAAAACCTAATAATTGTTTATTTCTGGAATTTTTCATTTAATATTTTTAGAGCACAGATAACCACATAACTGAAACCACAGGAAGTGAAGCCCTGGATAATAGGGGACTACTATGGAAAGAAAATGTCAGGATCCACATTTCTGAATCCAACTCTGGTAGAACCATTAGAACAGGTGAGTTACAGATTGTGAAACTATTTTAACATTAACAGATGCTTCTAGATTTATAAGGCTCAACTTAAAATCTCCATTATCCAGTGATTAGGAATCAGGCTTTGTTTAAGAACATGTTACTGGTAGGAGACTGACTGACTATACGATGGTAGGCTCTCCTTACAACATCACCCCCCTTCCTTTCTTGGAAACGTGCAAGGAATAAATAACAGGAATGCACTTTGAAACTGTTTGGTGCAATATACGTGAAGGAGCAATATACTGTAGTATTATCATATTATCACTATTCAGGGAAGTTTCAGTGGACACCACAGCCAGAAGCAATGCTTTCCTCTATCTTGTCACCACCATTTTAATGACTTTAAGATTAAAGCTCTTTGGCTGGGCACAGTGGCTGAAACCTGTAATCCCAGCACTTTGGGAGGCCAAGGCAGTTGGATCGCTTAAGGTCAGGAGTTCAAGACCAGCCTGGCCGACATGGTGAAATCCTATCTCTACTAAAAACATAAAAACATTAGCCGGGCATGGTGGCTCATGCCTATAATCCCGGCTACTCAGGAGGCTGAGGCATGAGAATCGCTTGAGCCTGGGAGGCAGAGGTTGCAGTGTGCTGAGATCATGCCACTGACTGCTCTCCAAGCCTGGGCGATAGAGCGAAACTCTGTCTCAAAAAAAAAAAAAAGCTCTGTGATTCAAGGAGTTATATATACACAGGAGGAAGAAAATAACTTCTGGCTAAAGAAAAACAACAGCAACAAGAAAACACCATCTGGTTTACAACCAAAACAGGCTTGATTGCAATGCCATGATGCTAAACCACAGCTCTACCCTAGTGTTCTTAAGACATTCCAAACCAGCTTCCTTGGCCTTTTCTTAAGTCCTTTTAATCTCTAGGTAAACAGAGTACATTTGAGACCAGAAAGAGAACTCCTCACACTGGTAGAAATATAGATTGGCACAAACTACCAATATTCAAAATGTACATGACCTTTAACCCAATGATTCATTTCCCAGGAATTTCTCCAAGCACAACACCCACAGAGACACAGGATGTCCTCTGCAAGGTGTTTACAGTAACAGGGGATTGGAAACAACCTAAATGGCCATCAACAGGAGCCTGGTTTAACAGGTGAATTGCATGCTCACACTACAGAATACTGTGTGGTTCTCTGAAAGAATGGGGTTGGTCCTTATGTACTAACGTGAAACCTCTATGATAGCACTTTAATGAAATGAAGGTGTCTTGCAGTGTATACTGTAGTGGGCTATGATACTTATAAAAGAAAGAAGTCCTGAGAGATGTGCTTATTTTTTCTTGTTTTTGTTTCTGAGATGGAGTTTCACTCTTGCTGCCCAGGCTGGAGTGCAATGGCTTGATCTCGGCTCACTGCAACCTCCGCCTCCCAGGTTCAAACAGTTCTCCTGCCTCAGACTCCCAGGTAACTGGGATTACAGGCATGCGCCACCACGCCCGGCTACTTTTGCATTTTAGTAGAGATGGGGTTTCTCCATGTTGGTCAGGCTGGTCTTGAACTCCCAACCTCAGGTGATCCGCCCACCTCAGCCTCCCAAAGTGTTGGGATTACAGGCGTGAGCCACCACAATGATATTTATAAAAGAAGAAAGGCCTGAGAGAGAGATGTGCTTATTTTTTCATATTCTTTTTTTTTTCTTTTTTTTTTTTTTTTTGAGATGGAGTCTCGCTTTATCACCCAGGCTGCAGTGCAGTGGGGTGATCTCGGCTCACTGCAACTTCCATCTCCTGGGTTCAAACGATTCTACTGCCTTAGCCTCCCAAGTAGCTGGGACTTCAGGAGCGTGCTACCACACCCAGCTAATTTTTGTATTTTTACTGCAAACGAGGTTTCACCATGTTGGCCAGGCTGGTCTCAAACTCCTGACCTCAGGTGATCCGCCTGCCTCAGCGTCCTAAAGTGCTGGGATTACAGGCGTGAGCCACCACACCCAGCCTATTTCCTCATATTCTTTAAATATAATCACACAATGTAAGATACATGAATGATACAGACATGTGGTCACATACATGAACCATCACTGGAAGGATACAATGGCTGAAAGCAATGGTTGAGTCTGGGTAAGGGATCTGAGGATGGGGAGCCAGAAGACTGACTTCGTTTTTTTTTTTTTTTTTTTTTGAGACGGAGTTTTACTCCAGGCTGGAGTGCAATGGCACGATCTCGGCTCACCACAACCTCTGCCTCCCAGGTTCAAGCGATTCTCCTGCCTCAGCCTCCTGAGTAGCTGGATTACTACCCAGCTAATTTTACATTTTTAGTAGAGATGGGGTTTCTCCATGTTGGTCAGGCTGGTCTTGAACTCCCAACCTCAGGTGATCCGCTCACCTCGGCCTCCCAAAGTGCTGGGATTACAGGCGTGAGTCACTGTGCCTGGCTAATTTTTGTATTTTTAGTAGAGACAGCGTTTCACCATGTTGGCCAGACTGGTCTTGAACTCCCGACCTCAGATAATCTACCCACTTGGGCCTCCCAAAGTGCTGGGATTATAGGCGTGAGCCACCGCGCCCAGCCAAGACTGACTTTTTAATCTTTATCCCCTAGTATTACTTGTAATTTTTACCATATGCCTGCATGTCTTAGTCAACTAAAAAGAAATTTCCATACAACAACAACGGCCCCTTGAGAACGTACCCTCTGGAGTTGAAGACTCCTTTCTGCGGCTGGATGGCGGGGCCAGCAGGCTCATGGCACTGGGCTGGTGCTCTGGTGACCGCACGATGGCGGACATGGCGATCTGCTGCCTCGCGGTGGCTGGCGTGGATGGGTGTGGGTGGTCCGTCGCTTTGCGGTGGGCAGCTGCAGAGAGACCAGGACAATGCCTTTTGGTTAGCTGGGTAGCCTAGAGAACCAAACCAAGCGGACTGTCCCTGGGCTGTCTTTCAAGGACCCAAGACCAAAAGAATATGTGTCACATCAACTTGGCAACACACAGGGGCTATACGTTTTTCAGACATGGGATGTCTGGTTTGAAAGCATATGGGCCATAAACAGACACTGAACTAGTTAGTCTTGGCTGATCTCACTGAGATCAATCCTCTGCCTTTTCCACAGCCTTGAGCACTTTGGAGAGAGTGAGCCCCTACCTTCCTCCCGGGCGGACCGGAGCTCGATGCGGGTCTTCTGAAGGGCTTCCTCTAGCTCTGCACAGCGAGCTTTCTCCTTCTCCAGGGCCAGCTTCAGTTCATTGTACTGCAGAGGAACCTGTGTGGGCAAAGCAGGGTCCTCTTTCCGTCGACTAAATAAACCCTAGCAATGGAAACAGAGATATCTCCTAACTCCTGGAAACTGGCACTTGAAACTAGCTAAAGGAAATCTGACTCGGGAGGAGCAAACCACAAAAGCCAGGAGCATACTCACTGTAAGTGCATTTAGTAAAAATGGCATGTGAATTGGGGGAAGGGTAGGCTGAGCCACAGCCCGTTCCAGTCGGCTGAAAAAAATAGGGGTGCGGAAGTTTTCACCAAGAGGATTAAAGATGCTTGAATGGCCACCACCTCTTCCTTTAGCATTGCCAAGACAGGAGAGTCATGTCCTGAGTCTTTCCCATTCAAAAAATGGAATCAGGAGAGTATGGAGTATGGAGTCAGGAGAGATGGTTCAGAGGTCACTCTTGCCTTGAAATATGTCTCATGATGCTCAGTTACAAGACACAGAGATGAGTGTTTTGTAAAAGGAAGCAAAATTTTAAAAAGAATGCTAAAATGAGGTCAAAACAAGGGGCTTACTCGAAAAAAAAAAGGCAAATGAAAATATTTACTATACATGGAAAAAAAGGAAAACAGAATAATGCAACTTAAAAAAAAGTTAACTAAAAAAAAGTAACAAATGGAAACACCCTAACTAAATCAAGTGACATAACCAGATAACAGTTCACTGCTAAAATAAAAAAGATTAAATATCATAAGCATAATAACCATTTACAGTCACGCAGCATGCAAGAAAATCCTTCCCATGCAGCCAACGTCTAGTGGGAGGCGGCCTTTGAATGTTGTGCTCATCCCCTTACAGTGAAGACAGCATTGGAAATACTGAGATAACTGTCAACTTCAGCCCTCCACTCCTCCCTCCTAGGTATTCTAAGTCATCAAGGCCTCTCCTGTAAAACCACTGCCACTGCCACTATGGTAGGCTTCTGCATTTGGAAGGAAACTGCAAGCTCCTTTGAAACTTTTCTTGGAACTGGGAACACCTGGCCAAACCTAGTGTGAAGGCTTTAGTGGGAAAAGCATGTATAGATTGGGCTTATGAAAAACAATCTTCTCATGTGCACTACGTATAACCCTGCCCCTAGTTTGTAATTCGTCTCTTACGATCTAAAAGGGATGTTCAGTACTTGGCAGAGCGGAGAAGTGTCCAGTCAGACACTTCAGGCAGGTCACTCCAACTCCCTGAGTTCTTGTCTCTTTGTGAGCCAGTCAAAAGGACTGGACTAGATCACTGTTCAAGTCCTTTCTGGAGTGTGGTATGATAGACCTGAACTGCTGAAGCTGCATACTCGTGACTTGCTAACCCCCTCTGGAGTCATGTATGCATGACTTAGGTATAAATCTTTCTCTCTGCATACACCCCCTCTGCTCCAGCTGCTATGTGTGTGGGCTGGAAAGGGATGACTTCTTTAACAGCGAAAGATACTACAATTTGAATGGCCATAAACAAAAAGTAGTGTGTTACATTTGATTAATGATATCTTTCGATAAGACCTATTATAATTATCTCAAAATCTATTTTTCAACCCAAAATAAAACCAAAAATAAAAAAGAAGTATACTTTGTTTTCTTCTATGTTTCTATGATGATATATCGCAGTGGTGTGCACTGAGCCATGAATGATGAGTGAAACTGACAACTCCCACTTTTCAAACACTTTGACTCACCTTTTTCTTTTTAGCAGGTTGGTCCATTTTGGCTTGCAGAAAATCGATGAGTTTGGTTTGTTGAGAAATAGTGCCTTCCATTTTCACCTTTTCATGAGAATAGAGAACCTAAAATTCAAGAAAACACACTAACCTCAAACCCAGACAGAAATCTACTTTTAAAGTTGGTACTTTAAGAAACTAAACAGTGAAGTTGTTAGGATGCTAACATATGAAAATTCAACACAAACAGTACTGAGTCGGTATTTATTTAGTCCCAATTTTACTGCAAAGGAGAAAAAAAGATGTATTTATAGATAAATACATGAAAAAGTAAAAATAGCAACAGGTTCATTATAGGTCATGGTCACTATAGAAATCTTCCAACTTCTCTGAATGTTTGAAATCTTTGAAAATAAAATCTTGGGGAAAATACACACAATATGCAGCACAAAGATACCAACAGTTTTACCAGATGACTCTACCATCGTGCTTTGCCTCTGCAGACCATTTTATTTATTTATTTACTTATTTGTTTGTTTATTTATTTTCTTGAGACAGTCTTGCTCTGTTGCCCAGGCTGGAGTGCAGTGGCGTGATCTCAGCCCACTGCAACCTCCACCTCCTGGGTTCAAGCCATTCTCCTTCCTCAGTCTCCCAAGTAGCTGGGACTACAAGTACCCGCCACCACGCCCAGCTAATTTTTGTATTTTTAGTAGAGACGCGGTTTTACCATGTTGGCCAGGTTGGTCTCGAACTCCTGACCTCAGGTGATCTGCCCACCTCAGCCTCCCAAAGTGCTGGGATTACAGGCATGAGCCACTGAGCCCAGCCGTGCAGACCATTTTTAAGCAGATTCCCTCTGCCAGTCCTCACCTGAATGTTTTCCAGCTGATACTCCAGGTCACTTCTTTCTGTCTTCAGCAAATCAGCCCGATCTAGAGCTTCTTGCAGTCCTTGAGTCAGACGGAAAATGTGATTTTTCTGCAGGTCCATCTGCTGCTGTAATTTGGCTTGCTAGTGGGGAGAAGGGCCAGGGAAATGCTTGATACTGCACACAATACAATTTGTTCCCCCGCTGTTCCTATTTCAAACTAATTTCAGGCATGGCACCAGAAGTACAGCTTTCGAAATCATCTCAATTCAGAATTACCAATTGTCATCTATTCCAAAAGGATGCAAGCACAGTTAAAATGAATTTGCACAGAAACCTCTGCCAGCCAACAAGTCCCAAGATCCTTGCCGTTACAGGAAGTCCAGGCTACAGGGTTGGCCTTCCCAGAGTTCCAACTGAGGATATTTTGGTACATTAAGGTGAGGATATTTTGGATGGCATGAGCCATCCAAGTTGACATCTAAGGATTCGACTCAGTGCCATGACAACTAAGGTCCAATGTGTCTTTATTTTTTGTTTTCAAGATCTTAATCGTTGCTATGAGAAATTACTCCTTGCATGCAGTGTGGTATACACAAAGAGAAATCATATCATCCCTTACTTAATAAGTGTCCCATCAGGGTGAGAGACCCCAACAAGTACATGAATAGCCACAATCACGGGAGATATTTCTACATCACTGGGGGAAAAGAAGAAGATCCCAGAAGTACAGAGTGTTGGTAAAACCCAGAAAAGAAATTCCATTGAGTATATTGAGAATAGTTTTGTGCTGTAAATCTCGCTCCAATTTTTATAATGGAAGTTAAGAGAAAACAGGACAGGCTATAAAGACGCTGGTTTTGTGGTTCTTTTTCCTAAAACGCATCCGTTTCTAAAAAAGCAGGAGAGAGCAGGCATCCTGATGAGACGGTGCTTGATTTTATTCAAACCCTGGATTATAGCTTAACAACACTTACTGTGGCCCAAATAATCTCTTCCCTGGTAGCCTGGGTCCTCTGCAGACTTAGGGACAGACAGCTACTCAAAGCAATAAACATCACCACTGGAGATTCCAAAAGGCCTATGGCAGCCCCCAAACTCCTCCATCCCAGCAGGCCCAGGGGCAATGATAATCTCAGAATTTCCTGGCCCTCAGAATTTCCTCTGGACAGAGAGGAAAAACCTCTGTTTTTCTTTCCATTTATATTCCTCACCTGCCCTTCCTCTTAACAGGTAGCTGATTCCCTAAGGCATTGTGCTGCAGTAGAAAGACCTGGATGATAGATTCTTACAGACCCTGGTTTAAATCCTGACTTTTACACTTCCCATATCACTGATATCTGTTAAAGTCTGTATTTATCACCTCTCGGAGCCTCAGTTTCTTCATCTGAAAGTGGGTATACTAGCTTGCCTCACTGGATGACATATTGAACACAGTGCCCAGTATACAGCAGGTGCTTACTGAATGTTTGTCCTCTCCATCTCCTTTGTCCTTCTTTCTTCCCTCCATTCAGTTAAGGTGCTCCCTCTCATCCTCCCATCTGCCTTTCGCTAACAACACTGCCATAAACCAAGAGCTACCAACTAAAGATCACTTGGGGCCGGGCACAGTGGCTCACGCCTGAAATCCCAGGACTCTGGGAGGCTGAGGTGGGAGGACTGCTTGAGCCCATGAGTTCAAAGTGGCAATGAGCTATGATTATGCCACTGCATTCCAGCCTGGATGACAGAGCAAGACCCTGTCTCTAAAAAAATTAAAATTAAAATTAAAATTAAAAAAACCATTTGGCCCATGTGCGTAACCTGGAATTTCTCAATCAAACCACAGAGCCCCCTAAAATACAGGAAGAAAGGAAAGAAACAGCTAAGATACCCTCCTCCGCAGCATGAGTGATTTCTTCTGCAAATTACCCTCTTTAGTTTCTTCCCACTATTTTAGGACAACATTAATTACTAGGCAGAAACCAGAGAAACAAGTGCTGCGGACGAGAATCTGTTTGGTGACAGCCAAGCCCAAAATATTTTTCTAGAATAAATGCATCAACTGTCCATTGGCTTTCCAAGAAATAGGCTGGTTGAAGTAAGCGGGGCATTTGTACTCTATGAAAATGTTTTTCAGAAGCATTTACCTGCTTCCCAGAAAGAAGCAAACGGAGGTATATTCATGGGCCAGTGTTAGACTGAAAGGGGGGCCTTAGCTGTGTGTTTAGACCTGTCCAACAATTTTACAAGGGTGACAGGAAACTGGCAGGAAAAAGACAGGGGCTGTATGACAGAATAAGAGCGTGAAACAACCCCGGTGGGCTGGAAGAATGGATCAAGACCAACAAGAAAAACTTCAGTAGGATGGTAATTTTTAAATTGTCAACAGAATAAATATAGAACATAAAGATGTTTTTAAGAAAAAGCAAACTTGTGGAAAGGTAGGTAATGATTTAACAGACCAATGGTGTCAGTGATGTGATCAAAACTACCCAAAGGGCCCAGGTAATTGGCAGAGGTTTAGAGCCCAGTATGGAGATGGAAAGATCCCAATGTATTCAGTGCTATTCAGACCACATAGACTTGTAGAAACTCTCTGTGGAAAGACAAATCTACCAGAAAAGAACATCCAAAGCTTGAGGGGATCTAAAATGTTTCACTTAAAAAAAAAAAGGTGGCCGGGCGCAGTGGCTCACTCTTGTAATCCCAGCACTTTGGGAGGTCAAGGCGGGAAGATCACTTGAGCCTAGGAGTTTGAGGCCAGCCTAGGCAACATAGGGAGCCCCCGTCTATACAAAAAAAACTTGAAAAAATAAAAGAGAAGGCAATTTGGAGTGGGAGAGCTATTTGGATAGCTAGTTGACTATCATAGAGATAATAAAACTAGTTATCTTGCAGGAACGTTGCAAGGACCGTAAGAGTTAATTCACGTAGAGTACTCAGAGAGTCAGTCACATGGTAAGTGCTAATTAAACCTTAGTTATTTTAATAATTAATCAAGTAATCTGACTATTAATCAATATTAATCTCTCATTTTGGTTGGAGATATCAGACTACTTTCTAATTTCATGTGTTTCAACGTAATGGAACCAGTGGTTTTTTAAAGTGCAAGGTTTCAGTTCCAAATAAGAATGTTCTAAGAATGAGAGTTGCTGGAAAATTGGTTGGGATGTCCAAAGTCATTGTAAGTATTTAGGCCGAGGTTCAACGGGGCCTATCTATGAGGAGTGTTGAGGAAGGCATCTTCTACCTTGGATGAGAGATGAATTTGACCAGGACTAGCAACTGGACTTTGATCACTGGTGTTACTTCCAATGCACTGAGAGTGGCTATAAAGTGTCATGTTGAGAAAGCTTCTGAAGTCATTTTGGGCCCAGGAGGAAAAATGTGAAAGAAAGATCCATTAGTAAAGTTTGTCAGGAGCAGAGATAAAGGGAACAGTGCTGGAAATTCAGACTGCATAATATAAAAATTATTTCAATTCTGAGACTTTGATTCTGGCTCCATTTAAAAGTCTCCTTATAGGCTGGGCATGGTGGCTCATGCAATAATCCTAGCACATTGGGAGGCTGAGGTGGGCGGATCATTTGAGCCCAGAAGTTCAAGGTCAGCTGGGCCAACATTGTGAAACCTCATCTCTACTAAAAATACAAAAAATTAGCCAGGAGTGGTGGTGTATACCCATAATCTCAGCTACTCAGGAGGCTGAGGCAGGAAAATCACTTGACCCTCGGAGGTGGAGGTTGCAGGGAACCAAGAGCATGCCACTGCACTCCAGCCTGGGCGACACAGCAAGACTCCGTCTCAAAAAAAATAAAATAAAATAAAATAAAAAATAAAAGTCTCCGTACCTACGAAGAGGACACTGAGGTGGAAACCTTGGGCACATATGCTTATACAGCACACACCAACCAGGAGGCCCAATCACAATGTGGGCAATAAAGAGCATTCTTTGTTCCAGAACGGCTTCAACTGTCGCAGAAATCCGCCTCAGGCTCAATGTCAGCCAGATGTCTGTGCTCAAAAATCTTTCTGTGAGGAACATCCTGGGAAACTGGAGATGTTCTCATGTAGGTTTAGAAGTGAGAAGGAGGGAACTGGATCGGGATCCCGGCACTCTATTCCTAGAGTCGTCACTGACTCACCACATAACCTTGGACCAAAGTACTGAGCTGTCAGGGCCAACTCGCCTTCTCAGAAGGAAAATAGGACAGGCATGAGCATTGATTATTTCTGTTCTTTCTGTTTCCAGGATGTGCCTAAAGTGGGAACACTGTCTATTCATCCCAGATAAAAGACCCTAATTCTCTATTTGACCACGAGGTACATTTAACATTCCCATTGTAGTGTTGTTCATAAGGCCATAGGGTGAATTCCTGTGTGTGTTCACCAAATGTGTGTGTGTGTATGTGTGTTTAGTATTAAATTTTATTTTTTAAATTGTTTACAGAGGCAAAATACACATAAAATTTACCATTTTAACCATTTTTAAGTGTATAGTTCAGAGGCATTAAGTACACTCATATTATTGTGTAACCATCACCACCATCCATTTCTAGAACTTTCCCAAACTCCCACCCATATTTCATTTTAATTTTTATTTTGACACAGGTTCTCACTCTGTCACCCAGGCTACAGTGCAGTGGTACCATCAGAGCTCAATGCAGCCTCAAACACCTGGGCTCAAGTGGTCCTCCCACCTCAGCCTCCTGAGTAGCTGGGACTAGAAGTACACACCACCACGCTTGGCTGATTTTTTTTTTTTTTTTTGGTAGAGGCGGGGTCTCACTATACTGCCTAGACTGGTCTCAAACTCTCGGCCTCAAGCAATCCTCATGCCTCAGCCACCCATATTTTTAAAATTATCATTCAATAAAATATTTTATACTCACCTGCAAAAATTTTACTACACTTTTCAAACTTAATAGCACAACAGTATTACTTCTATCAGCAAAGTGCCTCAGGAGCTATGAGTATCATGTGACAAAACCTCATCAGCCAGAACAGGGCATTCTGGTTAATTAAACTGTCAGGCTCACTAAGGGTTAAACAGAATACTCTTTGGAGTCCAGTTTTTCATTATAAAGTGCATTTATCCTTGCAGGTCAATCCTAAAGAACAAAGCAGAATCATCAGTGATTCAACATAGAGGGCTCTGGCTGGGGTGTCGGAGGTAGTCATCAATTTAAATAGCAATTCTCAGAGTTCTGTGAAAAGGTACCAGCCATCACGTAAGGCACGGGTTTAGGAGATCAGTCTGAGCTTGTCTTTTATGCTTCAAAAGCAGGGCACACATTATTTTTAACTAAATTACCCAATGTTCAAAAGCCTTCATGAAATTTGGTACTCAGAATAATCTGATAAAAGTCTGCCCTATGCAGGAAGCTAATTTGCATGGATATCCTATCGGCATGAAACTTAATATACTTTGGATATTAGCTCTAAAGAACAATTTAACTCAATATTCACTCACCCATGTATTTAATAAACTTCTATTTGGCATACGCTATGTGCTTGATACTCTATTAAGCTTCACGTAGAAGGATAAAAATGACAGAGACCCTCTGGCCTTCATGACATATTTTTAATGCATTAAATACCTTAAGACAAGCATTATATGACCCCCATACTCTTACCTGAAAATTCTAATTTCAAAATGTCTAATTTGGATCTGACAAATTGTCACTTTCAAAATTCCACCTGGAATGGAAAGCTAACTACTGCATGTTCTCACTTACAAGTGGGAGCTAAGCTATGAGTATGCAAAGGCATACAAAGTGGTATAATAGACACTGTGGACTCAGAAGGGGGAAGGCAAGGAGGGGAGTGAGGGATGAAAAATTACCTATCAGGTACGATATACACTATTTGGGTCACAGGTACACGAAAAGCCTAGACTTCACCACCACACAATTCATCCATGTCACCAAAAAAACACTTGTACCCCTAAAGCTATTGAAATAAAAAAATCTTTTTAAGAAATTTGTTTAAAAGTTCAGGCAGGGCACGGGGACTCATGCCTGTAACCCCAACACTTTGGGAGGCCTAGACAGGTAGATCACTTGAGCCCAGGGGTTCAAAACCAGCCAGCCTGGGAAACAGGGGGGAACCCCGTCTCTACAAAACAATACAAAAATTACTCGAGCATGGTGGCATATACCTGTAGTCCCAGCTACTCAGGAGGCTGAGTGGGAAGACGACCTGAAACCAGGAAGTCAAGGCTGCCGTGAGTAGTAATTGCACCACTGCACCTTAACCTGGGCAACAGAGCAAGATCAAAAAAAAAAAAAAAAGACTCCAGAGAGAAATGAGCTACCAGCCGTGAAAAGACATGGAGGAAACCTGGATGCATATGACTAAGTGAAAGCAGCTAATCTGAAAGGCTACATACTGTGTGACTCCAGATATGCAACATTCTGGAAAAGGGAAAACTATGGAGACAGCAAAAGATCAGTGGCTGCCAGGAGTTGAGGGTGGAGAGGGATGAACAGGCAGAGCACAGAGGGTTTTTAGGGCAGTGAAACTATCCTGTATGATATGGTAAAGGTGGATAACTGTCACTATACATTTGTCAAAACCCATAGAATGTACAACACCAAGAGCAAACCTAATTTAAAGTATGCATTTGGGGTGATGATGATGTGTCAGTGCAGGCCCATTGATTGTAACAAATGGACCACTCTGGAACAGGGTGTTGACAGCTGGGGACGTTGTGGGAGGAGGGGGCGGGGAGTATGTGGGAACTCTCTGTGCTTTCTGCTCAATTTTGCTGTGAACCTAAAGCTGCTCCAAAGAATAAAGCCTATTAAAAGAAAAAATTCTACTTGGCCCTTATCCCAGGTGTTTCACACTCACCTCTTCCAGAAGCCTCTGTTTGAGCTCTCGTTCAGTCTCCAGCTTCTGCTGTAAGCTTCGGGCATTCATTTCAAGCATAGCATGCTTCTTCTCCAGGTCATTGAGCTAGACATTTGGAAAGATTGGCATAATGCCACATTTAGGAATGTTAGATGCTGACAACTTTTATGAATGTCCACGAACCTTCACGAAGAAAGAATATTGAGTTCTAAAGGTCAGAACGTAAAGGTTGCTTTTTTCTAAATACAGAAGTCCATGTCACTGGTGAGTCTTCCATAGGTTATTAAATGAGGATGGAAATTATTTCTAAGGGATGGCTCTTAAATATAGCCATGACAAGTTCTAGGAGATGACTGCTTAAGGATTTATTTATCTGACATGCTTTGGCTGAATTTAATTAAATAATCATATGCTGAATGCTTACTACCTGCATTATGGCTTTTAGGATGAAAGGATAACTAAGCTCTCAAGGATCTTACATCAAGTCAGAAAGGCCCATAACTAGACACGTACGCAAATAATGACTGTTTTGTCAGATTTTAAGTTTGATAAGAAAGGCTTAGGAAGGAGAAATTCATCCCAATTAGGAGAAGATCAAGACAATAAGGTATTGCAAAGTCTGGAGCTTTAAAAGATACAAAGGACTTTGCTGCTTAATACTTTAAGAGCAGTCAACTAGAAAAAAATATTTTTCACATTAAACATAAAAGGCCTCACATATCTCTAATAAATCTAGTTTCCTCATGCTAAAAAAAAAAGTGGTAACCCAGTTTCAGGGAACTCAGGAGTGTTCCTCACTAGAGAGCTCTGGCCTTAAATCTAATAATTCTGTTTCTATTAATATAAGTATCTGGTAAGAAAATAATCATGATGTCCATAAAGATTCATATTTATCACACTGTTATTTATATGGCAAAATACTGGAAGCTCAAATTTCCAATACAAGTATAATGATTAAAGTAGGTACTTCCATGGAATTTATTTATTTTTTTTAGAATCACATGTTCAAAAAATACTCAACTCAGAAAAAACCTGCAGTTAAATGATTTTTAATAAAAACATGTAAAGCTGTACACATGAGAATCTAATTTATAAAAATACATACGTATGTCTATGTATGTGTGTATATGCATAAACATAAGCACAGAGACTGCAAATAAATTCACGAATAAAACAATAGCAATGGGTGACCAGCCATTATTTCCTTTACTTTTCTGTGGTTTCTATATTTTCCACAATGACCCAAATAACTATTTTTCTATCATGAAATAACAAAGTTGTAGAAAATATAAAATCAGATTGTTATTTTGTGTGTGTATGTGCATGAAAAAGAGTGTCTATGTACGCATCTGTGTGTTTATACATAAAATTCCTCTGATCTTCACCTTGGTGATCTGTAACACTGAAGTACCTATTCTGTATCTCTCTCAAGATTATTAGCTAAAATCTCTAAAACATTGGTTATGACTGTAAATGTAATATGGAGAGGCACATGGATGGAACACGTGTATTTCCCATGTGAAATACTGAGAACTGGAATGCGTCATCAGACCCTATCATGACCCTGAACTTGGAACAAGGAGAAGCTGAGCTACCTATTACTGCAGCAATGGGATGAGCATTAGTCACTGCCACCAAGAACTTCCCAAAGATGCACAGCATTCAATCCATAAAGCCTTCTGGAAATAAGATGCCAGACAACCAGAGAGTAGAACACCCAGATCAAAATTCGAACTTCAAGGGCCTAGATACACAGATTTTAAAAAGTCACTGGCCGACTGTGATCACTGGGCACCCACCACACCCACCCACGCTACTGCCAACCAAAAATGTCCCATGGTAAGGCAAAACCATGGGACATTTTTGGAGTGCATGAACATATGTTTATGAAATATGTTTGCCATGGATTGCATTTGAATTTTTATCAAGCGTGCCTTTAAAAGAAGGAAACGAAAATGTTTTCCTAAAAAGCAGAAGGGGTGGGCGCTGACCTTGTCAGAGAGGCTCTCGGCCTTCAGCTTCTGCTCTTTGAGAGCCTGCTGCAGAGCGAGAATCTCCGCCTTGTGCTCCTTCACTGCCAGCTCCACCACCTGGCGAGACTCGGTGATCCGCTGATCGGCTCTCGCCCTGCCAGAAAAACACAGGTCAGCTTTTGGAAGCCCCCCAACAGCTGACCTGTTGAAAGAAGGCTGGTCCATCTCTAATCCTGACGAGCAACTAAACAGGCTGCAGGCCAGAGAGATGCCCAACCTAGACTCTTAGTTCCAAACTGTCTTCCTTTCCAACAGCTTACCAAGCAAAGATTTGACCCATGTTAGGTTTGGGTGAGAAAAAACAAAACAGGCCAGGCGCAGTGGCTCACACCTGTAATCCCAACAGTTTGGGAGGCCAAGGTGAGTGGATTACCTGAGGTCAGGAGTTCCAGACCAGCCTGGCCAACATGGTGAAATCCCATCTTTACTAAAAATACAAAATTAGCCGGGTGTGGTGGTGTGCACCCCTAATCCCGGCTACTCAGGAGGCTGAGGCAGGAGAATCACTTGAACCCAGGAGGTGGAAGTTGCAGTGAGCCAAGATCACACCACCGCACTCCAGCCTGGGTGACAGAGCAAGACTCCATCTCAAAAAAAAACAAACAAACAAACAAAAAAAAAAAAGTTAAATGTTTTTGGGTACTCATCAAGAAACTGAAACTTGAGGCTGGGTGTGGTGGCTCACGTCTTAATCCCAACACTTTGGGAGGCTGAGGTGGGCGGATCACCTGAGGTCAAGAGTTCGAGACTAGCCTGGCCAACATGGTGAAACCCCATCTCTACAACAAATACAAAAAATTAGTCAGGCATGCTGGCGCGTGCCTGCAATCCCAGCTACTCAGGAGGCTGATGAGGCAGAAGAACTGCTTGAACTTTGGAGGCGGAGGTTGCAGTGAGCCAAGATGGTGCCACTGCACTCCACCCTGGGCAACACAGCAAGACTCCGTCTCAAAAAAGAAAGAAAAAACAAAAGTGAAACTTGAATCTGATGAGTGTCTCCCCAAATAATGCTAAAGAACAGAAAAATCAGAAGCAAACTGGGAAAAAAAAAATCACTTCCCCTTCCCCATTTAGGTATCATGCTTCCTACTTCCACACTTTGGCTTATACAATCTCCTCCACTGGCCATCTCCTCCTTTGCTACTCTGCAAACTCAAATCTTACTCAGCCTTCAAGGATAAATTCAAATGCTATGATCTCCATAAAACTGTTTCCACTTTCTCTTCTCAGAAGTAACGTCACCTTGTTCTGTATCCAAAGCATAACTGTATTTCTCTCCTAAATATATATATACATATTTGAGATGGAGTCTCACTCTGTCGCCCAGGCTGGAGTTCAGTGGCGCGATCTCAGCTCACTGCAACCTCCACCTCCAAGATTCAAGCAATTCTCCTGCCTCAGCCTCCCAAGTAGCTTGGACTACAGGCGCATGCCACCACACCCAGCTAATTTTTGTATTTTTTGTAAAGACAGGATTTCGCCATGTTGGCCAGGTTGGTCTCAGACTCCTGACCTCAAGTGATCCACCCACTTCAGCCTCCCCATCTCTCCTAAATATCTGAATCCATATCTCCTCCAGTAGACTCTTAGGCTCTTGAGAACACGGATTAACAATTATATTTTACTCATCTCAGTATCCCACATAATACCAAAACAGAAAAAAGAAAAAAAAAAAGAAAAGAAAGGCACGATCTTCCACAATTGCCCTGAAAGCAGACATGAAATGAAAGCAGACTAATGCTAGTCTTCCTGAGAACAGTTCATAATTATACCTTCCATGTATGGTCATGTATTTCTTGATGCTGAAGCCAGATCCTACCCCAAAAATGATCTCCGTAGGTCCCTAGAAACAGCTAGGATAGGAGCTGCACTTGAGGACGGGAGGGAAGGGGTCTGTGAGAAAACAACCAGAACTTATAGTGAGGATGGCAGAGTCTAAGGTTTCAGAAGGAAGCTGGAACAGGAGACTTAAACAGCAGTCCCTCACATCAACAAATACCCTGAGTGTAGAAGCTGGGAGGATCCACAAAAAGGAATT
Organism: Mandrillus leucophaeus; assembly: GCF_000951045.1. Taxonomy (NCBI): domain Eukaryota; kingdom Metazoa; phylum Chordata; class Mammalia; order Primates; family Cercopithecidae; genus Mandrillus; species Mandrillus leucophaeus. The sequence continues at coordinate 4,914,548 of NW_012107585.1, forward strand.
GTTTCTATCATTTCTCTTGAAATGTAAGGGTCCTCATCTTTTACCTCCAAACTTTTGAAGCTCAGCTGAACTTTGCATAATCCATCTGATATATTTAGTTGAGCCTACTATGGCCCAGTAAATGTGAGAGATACCCAAAAGAGTGTGACACAGATTAATTCATTGATTGATATTTCTGCGGATAGCTTATCTTGCTTAAGGAGTTCAGAGAATCACAGGAAGGTAAGTTTCAGAGGAAGGTGACATGAGCAAGGTTATGAAAAATGGATCCAACTAGCTGTGTAGACAGGAAGTCACGGGGCACACACTAGCCCATATCGTGCCTTTGTACAAACTGGAAAGCGGCACCCGTCCTTCTAGGCCATTTCTTTCCATCTGTGAAACGTCATCACATACCAATTTTGTCAGAAACAGAACAGTTTCCTGCCATGAGCTGTAAATCTGTCATAACAACTCTTCCAGTCTATGACATCTTCAATGTGACCAGCAACCCTCAGAGCTATGGAGTACACAATTGCACCACTGTGGCCCTGCAGGAAGGGAAATCTATACTAGGTGAACTGTGGAAACAAAAGTGAGAAAGCAGAGGAACGACACTACCTGAACTGATTATTATCACTTCCTACTAAGAAAGGAAAAAAAAGAAAAAACAGGCAGGCATGGTGGCTCATGCCTGTAATCCCAGCACTCTGGAAGACCAAGGCAGGTGGATTACTTGAGGTCAAGAGTTCAAGACCAGCCTGGCCAACACAGTGAAAACCCATCTCTACTAAAAATACAAAAAAAATTAGCCGGGCATAGTGGCGCACACCTGTATTCCTAGCTACTTGGGAGGCTGAGGAAGGAGAATCTCTTGAACCCTGGAGGTGGAGGTTGCAGTGAACTGAGATGGTGCCACTGCTCTCCAGCCTGGGTGACAGAGTCAGACTCTGTCTCCAAGAAAAGGAAAAAAAAACCACTAAACTATTCTTGTAAAGCAGTGGTTCTCCATTGGGGACAATGTCCAGAGACATACTTGTTGTCACAACTTGGGAAGGGGGTTGTTGGTGGCATCTAGTGAGCAGAGACGAGGGATGCTGCTCAATATCCTACAATGCACAGGACAGCCCCCATAACAAAGAATGACCCAGCCTGACATGTCAATAGTGCCAAGGTTGAGGAATCCTGGGGTGGAGGGAAGACTAGCACTGCACATGACCAGGATTAAAATGGTAATGTTCTTGCTATGGTTACTCTGATAAGAAACCTCATGAGAGTGTTTCTACACAGAAAACAGAGGTATTTGCCCTGATGCCCAGGCCTCTGCATGGGGAAAACAGATACCAGCCACAGCCACAGAATCCAACTCACACTATCTACGTTTACAACTAGGGTGACCACCCCATCCTGGTTTGCCCAAGAGTCTCCTGGTTTTAAGCACCAGGAGGCTTGTGCCCCAGGAAGCTTCTCAGTCTCAGCTGGGAAAGCTGATCACCCTGTTCACAACTCTCAGGCTGATCCTCCTGCGGTCACCTGTCATGAGCTTTCCACAAACACAAAACCCCACCTGCTCTGTTTCTCGGTGTCCAACATCCTCTGCAGCTCTCGAACCCGACACTCAAACTGGGATTTCTCATCACCCAGGACGCTCCTCCAGGCCTCCCACTGCCGCTCTTTTTCTAGCAGCTCGTCGTTTAGGGCCTCCAAATCCATGACCTGTTCCTCCAGCATGGTACACGTGGTCTTCAGAGCCTCCATCGTCTGCAAATCAGTACCACGGATTTGTGCCTTATCTTTAAACAAGGATTTCCTGGAGATTACTTTGGTCAGGTCAGTTTCAGAAAAGCACAAGTTTCTAACTACAGTTTGAAATGCAGCTTGTCTTTTTCCTCTGCAGCCCGAGGGGACCAGGCAAGAATGGACGAAGGGCCAGTGCTGCAGCCACCTTAGAGGCAGAACCCAAAGCAAAGCCAGGGGAAGCGACTAAGCTTAAAATCAAGCCATTTACGTTGATCTCCCAAAGCATTTGATTTTGTTTTTATCTACATTTATTTTTTCGAGGCAGGGTCTAGCTCTGTCACCCAGGCTGGAGTACAGTGGCATGATCACAGTTCACTGCAGCCTCGAGCTCCTGGGTTCAAGCATTCCTCCCGCCTCAGCTTTCTAAAAAGCTGGAACTACTGGCATGCACCACCAAGCCCAGCTAATTTTTATCTTTTTTGTTTTAAGAGATGGGGTCTCCTGGGCTCAAGTGATCTTATCGCCTCTACCTCCCCAAGTGTCTGGATAACAGGGAAGAGCTGCCACACCGGCCCAATTTTTTAAAATCAAAATTAATAAGAACTACACACTTTTAAAAGCCATTTTTAAAACCCTAAAGACTTAGAAACAAGACATGATTCTAAAAAGAGCCCAGTGAAGTTGGGTATGAAGTTTAGTGTTGGAACCCTTGGGAGAATGCACCAAGCACTCCTCCTAAAATTCTTCTAAAAGTCCTCCAAGGATCTCATGACCTTGTTAACTCTCCTTACTTGCTTCTGGCTGGTAAGCTGCATCTCTCGTTCTGTGATCTCCCGGCGAAGGTGGTCCACTTCACTTCGCAGTTGTACAATCTCATCATTGGCGCCGGAAGCCTCATCGAGTTGTTTGGACAAGTAGAAGTTTTGGTTGTTGAGTTCAGCGTTATCCTCAGTCAGCTGGTTTAGCTGCTCCTCCAGGTCTGTGATTACCTAAAAGAGGAAAGGAATCCAGTTACACGCCAAGCACATTCATTTCAAATGAGAAACTGCTTCTAGGGCTATGGATTTCTGAACTCACGTGACACTGGCAATCAACGTGCCGCTCATGAGTTTGCCCACCTGACCTTGAGAGTCACGTCCAAGCTCCCACGCCCACCCACTTAACTCTAAACATGAGCAGTGGTAGAAAAAGACCCAGTTTCTCTCTAACTCAGGACACATCTAAGAAATATGGCAAAAGCAATCAAAAGTAATCACTGCATGAAACGGATGACTTTGAATGAGATCAAGTTGACAGAAATAATACAATATGGAAGGAAAATGCAAATTAATAATAGACTGGTATCACAATCTGCTAATTAAGCTAAAAATGCCCATGACACTATCTCTAGGACCTTATTATTAGAGATGGCCACAGTCTTAGAAAGCAAAATGAAGTTCTTATCAAGGAAGACTGACAGGGAAGGGCACCAGGAGTTATTTCAATAATATCACAAGCAATAAATTTCATTTCATACAACCAAGGAAAAAAAACTTAAGGGAAACTCAGAAAAACCCTGAAAATACAATACTGTACTATACCATCACTTTAATGTATTTTACTATACAGTTGGCTATCAGACAATGGGAAGCCATGTATATGAAACTGTCATTTTATTGAGAGAGATTTAATCGGGGTTTGCTAAATTACTTTCCTGCTCAGTAGCAGAATGACTTCAGTTTCAGAACATTTAGCTTTCCTATTCTCTTTGCTGAGGTTTAGAATTACTGCTTGCAGAGAGCTTTCATGTATAATACTTTAGAAGTTTAAGGGCAATTTTCTAATAATAGTTGGACTGAGGCACACAGGCAGTAAATTAAATTGTATGTAACAAAAAGAAGGAAATTAAAAGGAAATGCCATTAAGCCTACAGTTATTAATTGTTTCCAATTTTCAAACCTAGAGTCGATTTCGTTTATGAAATGTTGCCATTGCTTTCATGACTAATTCCCTATTTTAACCCTCTTTGATTATCAGTTTTTAAAAAAATCTCCCCAGGCACATAGAATTAAAGAACATCAATTAAGTACATTTGTCCACAAATGTACTCAGAAGAGATACAACTTTTCATTTTGTTAACTGAGCTGATAACCTTTTAGTGTATGGTCTAATGGTCTAGTGATTTGCTTTTTAATGTCAAAAGCCACATTAATTCATAATGTACTGTTTTGAGATACACTGTCAGCTACAAAAAGGGGAATAAAAGTTATCTGGTCAGGTTCTTAGCTCAGATACCTTCTTTATCAAGGAAGACAAATAAGCAAAATCTGCACATTTGCCATTTCTAGCAGACACTTATGACTTGTAGGGTCCCTGCCTTTCCCTTTCTGTGACATGTTAAATCTCCCGAAACCAGAAACAATGAATAAACAATGCCCACTAGTTCAACTGGTCTCCTTCCTGTATGTAGTAAACCTATTCCTCAAGATGTTTTTCGTAATGTCTCCATTTAACTACTATGCTTCCGCCTACCTCTTTCCCAAAGAAAAGTAAGACAGGCAGGCTGGCTTGGAAGATATAAAATGGATTCTGGAACCCCAAATAAGCCATCTGACCTTTGCTGGGTTGGTTTCTCCATCTGTGACATGGGAGTGAACACTATATTTACTCATCTGCTCTTACTCTTTTAATTTTTTGAATTTTCTTGCATGTTATTTGACCTTAATGTATCATGTGAACATGAGGTCAGGAAATCGAGACCATCCTGGCTAACACAGTGAAACCCCGTCTCTACTAAAAATACAAAAAAGTAGCCGGGCATGGTGGCAGGCGCCTGTAGTCCCAGCTACTCGGGAGGCTGAGGCAGGAGAATGGTGTGAACCCAGGAGGCGGAGCTTGCAGTGAGCCAAGATTGCGCCACTGCACTCCAGCCTGGGTGACAGAGCAAGACTCCATCTCAAAAAAAAAAAAAAAAAAAAAAAAAGCCTCTTGGGGGAATAAACAGACCAGACTACAGAAAGTCTACTCACATGGAAACACACCATTGCCAAAATAATTTACTTGTCATTCAAGGATGTAGTTAAGACTTTGGGTACCTGCTTTCTTTGATTCATGAAAAAAATGCAATTTATCATTTGTGATAGTAGCCCATTTCTGCCACCTTTTCGTTTTCTCCCAAAATTATATTATAAAATGCTAAAGAAGAAATACTTGGAAAAGGGCAATTTGGTATCACTCAGTTGAGATGGGCCCATTGGAGTAAGAAGGGTCTTTCTATTTCCCTGTTGTCATCAAGTCTACAAGGGTTCTTGTGGCTCTGATTATATTTCTGGTTTGTGATTGCTGGTTCTATATTTGGTCATCATCTCTATTTTGCCCATTTGACAAGAGAAGTGTTACATGTTTTTGTAAAGTACCCATACTGAGATTTAAGGCATTTTAATTGATTTGGACTTTTTATACACATATTCTATCTACCCAAGCCGTAACACAGTTAGCTTGTGACCTTGTTTCAAGTTGCTGGAGTCATGATATTAAATGTTGGACACACCCATGCACACACACACATATGTTACTGAGTTTACAGATATTAAACTGACTTATGACATAGGCAGTAAATTAATGGTCTTTGTGAGTTTTTTTAAAAAGGCATAGTAACAGGCAATGTTCACTACTGTCCTTTGAAGTAGGTATTATTTTATTTCTATTTTATGGATGGGGAAATTGGGGCAACAGAGATGCTAGGTAACTTGCCCAAGGTCACTGCTAGTAAATAACAAAACCAGAATTCGAACCCAACACTAAAACTCAAGAATCTACATTCTTGCCCCCTAAACTATACTGCCTCTCTAAAATAGGGATAGAAGTGTTTATTCAATTTTTTTATTCAGATCTTTGAAAACTGAAATGATGCAGGTAAAATATATTTACCATTCAGGACAACCCTTCTTGATTTCGATCCAGGGAATGTGCAAGGAAAATTGGTAGGTCTACTTTCTGGTCCTGGGTATATTCTCTCTCCACCAAGGTCAAATGATTTGTTTACTATGAGTCTGTTAACCTTTTAACCCCAAAGATAGAGGGTAAAAAAGAGAAACTGAAAGGTTGATTCCATCTTAGCAGTAAAAAAAGATGGGCAAGATATCTTCACAACGCAGGGGCCAGCAGAGCTTTCTTACATGCTGTTTTTACAGATAACAGGTCTTGGTACAGTTCGAAGAAAGAAGGGAAGATTAAAAAAATGATCTAAGCTGGACATGGTGGCTTACACTTGTAATCTCAGCACTTTTGGGAGGCTGAGGTGGGTGGATCACCCGAGTCTGAGAGTTCAAGACTAGTCTGACCAACATGGAGAAACCCCATCTCTACTGAAAATACAAAATTAGCCAGGCATGGTGGCACATGCCTGTAATCCCAGTTACCCAGAAGGCTGAGGCAGGAGAATCGCTTGAACCCGGGAGGTGGAGGTTGTGGTGAGCGGAGATCGTGCCATTGTACTCCAGCCTGGGCAACAAGAGCGAAACTCCGTCTCAAAAAAAAAAAAAAAAAAAGCGGAGATCGTGCCATTGTACTCCAGCCTGGGCAACAAGAGCGAAACTCCGTCTCAAAAAAAAAAAAAAAAAAGATCTACTCTCAGTGTGAAAAAGAAAAAAAAGAAAGAACTTTGTTTGGGCTGATCTGATCTGTTGTTTTTCAATGCTATCATGGTTCTGAGAAGAAGACATGGACCTCTCACACCTAACTGGAAGACCAGCAGAGGAAAATTACCAGGTAAATGTCCAATGGCACGTTAGGGGTGAAGAAACCAGTCAGATAATGAGCATCAGGCTAAAAAGACACAGGACTGAAATCCTATTTTAATGCCTGGTTCTCTTCTGAAGGCAGCTATTTGCATATTATTTATTTTTAATCTTATAGCTGACAGATTGATTCATAATTAAAACTGTGTCATATGTTTGCCCACCAACTCCCCTCTAAAACAGACTTAGGTAGGGTTTTAGGTGCCAGATTGAATCAAATCCTTTTTAAATGTCTTCAAAATATAGAAATGGTCTGAGCTTGAAAATCTTACTGTGCATGAGCTTTTTGAAAGCTGAAGAGAGCTCCTATCAATTGAGTTATTATGGGAATTGTGGGAACTCCCATAATAACTCATTTTTAAATGACAAAGATGACATTTCCTAGCGGAGACAATCTTCGGCAATGCCAAAAAAGAAAGGAACCTCCAACACATTCCTCTGAAGTGTCTTTAAAGCGGTCTTGAACTTGGAAAAGTATAATTGAGACCTACTATTGTGGCTAAATGTTGTTCTAAAGTAGTGGTTTTCAAACTTTTTAAAGTAGCAGCAGAGCCATTTTCCAAACAAAAGATTATATTTTAAGCCCAGGAGAATAAAATATTAATAGTAACCAATGTTGTTTAGCACTTTCTATGGATCAGGCCCTGTGCAAGCAGTTTGCACGTATCTCATTTAATTCTCGCAGCAACCTTATGAGGGAGGTACTACTACCAAATCCCATGACTCAGTGTTCCGTAAGTTGTACTGTCTGAAATGTGGATACGTGGTATACTGGAACCAGAAGCTCTCTCTCTTCCCTCACCCAGCCCCCAAAGAGCAGTTATTAAATTAATTACGTATCCTACAATCAATGAGGGTACTGACTGGAACTGAGGGTATACAATGTCATCTCCATTTTACAGACAAAGAAAGAGGGGCTTCGTAGGATAATAAGCATAGGTTACTAAGAGGCCAATTTATAATCTGAACTCTGTCTGATTCCAGAGCCCATGGCTTAGACTACTAAGTTACCCAGCTGCTCTGGCTGAAATGTGGGTGGAGGGCATCTCTCTCAGGTTCACACACACACACTTGGGAAGGCCCCCAGAGGCTTCGCCACAGAACACAGAGGTAAATGACGCAAAGATCAGAAGTCACTGTTCCAGAAAACGCAAATTTGGAGAGCATTAGAGTTACATGCGAAAGTAACCAAATGCAGTCTACATACTAGTGTATTCCACTAAAACTGAACTTTCAATTTTTAAAATGGGGGACAAGATGAATTACAAAGGGGTATAAGGAAACTTTTGAGGGTGATGAATACAATAAATATTTTGTTTTTATCGCTCAAGAATGAAATTTGGATAATCTTATCCAAAATAATAATAAAATTCATTATTTTGATTGTTTTGCTGTTTCACAGTTATATACACGTTTTAAAACGCATCAGATTATAGTACACCAATTATACCTCAATAAAACTGTAAAAAAATGTTTTTTAGAAAGTTCTTATGCCAAAAGACTAAAAAAGGAAAAAAGAACTCCAGATGAATGGAACAGGATTACTAATGCACACATTTTTAAAAATCCAAGCTTATATAAGGAAAAAATGGTAATATAAAAAATTCCACAGTCATAAAATGATCTACATTTTATTCAGTGATCATTCACGCGCACGTATGTAATATAAGCAAATAACTCGTGTGTAAAATAAGAAAGAAAGGCAACAAGAAACTAAAATCCTAGGGCAGAAAACTACCAGAATGTCACCCCCCAACTACTCAAGGAAGGGAGGAGGGATGGAGGAAATCCACAGACATTTTAAGGCAGGCCCGTCCCAATCCACCATCATATCAGGAAATGCAGACCAAAAAACTGGTCTGTCAGTTCCCCACTAAAGTCAAACAGAGGCAAATATCATGACCTAGTAATTCTTGGGAAATGCTCACCAGAAGTAAGTGCTCACAGCCACCAAAGGCTTTGTGCAACAGGGTTTCCTAACAGATTGATCCATTACGGAAACAATCCAAATGTCTACCAACAAGGAGAATGGATAAACAAACTATAGTTCTATTCATACACCAGAAACACCATACAGTGATTAAAAAAAGAACAAACTATTGATAGGTACAGCAACGTGGAGGAACCTCACAAACCATTTAAGCGAAAAAAAAAAAAAAAAAGCTAAGCCCCAAAGAGCACATCCTCTGTGATTCCATTTATATGACATTCAAGAACAGGCAAGACTAAACTATGGTATCAGAGGTCAGCATAGTGGTTACCCTTTGGGTGAAGGATGATGATGGGAAGGGAACAAGAGGGAGCCTTCAGGGGCTGAGAAAGTTCTGTACCTTGATCTACACTGGGGTTACCTAGTTGTCTATCTGTATAAAAATTTTATTGAGCTGTATACTTAAAATTACTACATTTTTATGTGCTTTACTAGATATATTTTATACCTAAATTAAGAAAAAAAATACCGTTAGGACTTAATATCTCATTTATAGTAGCTAAAGAGGAAATAAAGAGCTCATAACAAGAAAATAAAATATGTATGTGTGTGGAGGCTGGAAGGTGTTTCTGGAAATTCACAAATGCAAATAATACAAACAAGGACAAGATCACTGAGGACTAAGAAGGTAATAAAGTGACAAAAAGGCCAAAGAAAAGAGAGGGCACATGAATAAGGAGAACATCCCCATCTTCTGAAAGGGGCCTATTTCAGACCTTCACTCTGATCAAAAATAGACTGAATTCCCACCGACCCTACTCTATTATATAACCTATGGAAGATGCTTATCCACTCATAGCATTTATTTCTCTCAATATAAATAACATCTCCCAAAGAGTCCTAGATTTTGAATTTGCATGTTAGAAAGCCAAATTCTGCCTGGTAGGAAGTTACAATTTCTAGGTCTCCAGGAGAAGAGCTCATTGGTTCTTCCTCTGCAGGGGTAGCAATCTGGAGAAGTCTCACAGATACAACTACCTTGGTGACAGGAGAGTCTCTGAGCTGGGTTAGCCATGAAACCGTCTACATTGGGGTAGGAGGGGGAGCTGCCTTGGGATTTTCATTGCAGCTGCTGAAACCTATTAGTGCTTCCACAAGTGAGAATTATTTTGACCCTTCCAACTATCCTCTTCCCCCAAACAGGAAGAATGGTTTCAGTTTTTCAAAACTGGAAGAACCCCAAAAAAACAGGTTATCCAGGGCTCAAAAACTCCAAATAAGGTTGATTGCATTATCTTCTTCAAGCTGCAAGTTCGAATCAAAACTCGTCACCGATATTTTAAAGAGCTGTCCCCTTTTCCTTCTCTGTTAGTTTCATGTTATTTTAATCATCTTTGGTTAATTAATACTCACAGTACAGCTGTTACGAAGAGCATCAAATTTGCGCTGGATTTCATCTCTATGTGCCTAAAAGGTAAGAAGTTGATTATAAATTTTTCATAGGGCAGAATACAATTCTACATGCTACGGGTCAAATATAGAGAATAGCAATTTGCCTGGAAAGCTGAGAATGCGGCACTAGCATCTGTTTTTCAAAGAACGAATTAATCAAATCATCCCCAACACCAGAAATAAGTTACAGGAATACACAATGCTGTGTTAATAACAATTAACTCTTTAGACCACACATGCACACCCTGTACAAATATTTTTAACATTTATATTAACATCTAGAGACTATTAGGAGAAAAGGGGGAAAAAAAGCAATAAAGGATGAAGTTTTACTCTCCTTCATTTGTCCTATTCCCATTCTGAAAAGATGAGTAATTTTCCCTCTTCCCTCCAACTAACTCCTCCCCAGCCTACTCCCTGACACACACATACACACAGAAACGCACACACAGGACAACAGCCAGGACAAAGGGACTTTGTGTGTGTGTTGTTTTTTCATTAAAAGCTGCTGACATTCAGAAAACTCTACGTCGGCCTTGAAATAAATATATATAGGCTTTCTCCAGGACAAAGCTGCCTTAAACCAGCAGCATTTGTTCAGTTGACAAGGATTATTTTTTAGCGCATACTGTATGCTTGACACTGTGGAAGGATATAGGCACCCATGACCTGTGCCTTCATTCTGGTGAGGGAAGATCAGAAATGAATAAGTGCGTGATTACAGATTGGGACAAATGCTACAAAGAAAACAAATAGGGACCAGTTTAAAAAAAAAAAAAAAAAGAATAAGAAAGGTAGGTAGAAACTTACTTAGATAGGGTGGTCAAGGAGGGCTTCTCTGAGGAGGTGGCATGCAAGCTGAAACCTATAGGATGATGAGGAGCCAGCCATGCAATGGACAGGAGACGGCAGAAGGAGCAGCATTTGCAAAGACCCTGAGGCAGGAAAGGGTCTGGTGCATTTGATGAACAACCACCACCAAAAAAACTGAGTGGCTACAGCAGAGTTTTTCAAATTGCAAGCTGTAATCCAACAGCAAGCATGACAAGTCGGGATTTTTGGTTCGTTGTATCCAATGAAGTAGAATAAAAAAGATAGAATTGAAAACATCAGAATGTGCCTTGAGTAGTAAACATGACCTCTGTTATAGGAAACTTCTGCTTTAGATACTATAACTCATCAAATTTAAGGTACTTTCCATTGTAAAACCTATGACTATTTTATGTAACATTAAGGAAGAAAAAGTGCTATCAAACTATGACATGTTTATGTCTGTATATGACTGTAATATGCACCATGATTTCAGATACCTTAGAATCAGTGAAATACAGTAAATATACTCCCTTCTATTGGATTGCAAATAAAATGTATTCTGTGGGCTGTGGTCAACTTTTGAAAAAGCACAGCAATGAAGAAAAAAAAGTAGCCCAAGATGATGATAAGGACCAAGGCAGAGACCAAGAATCTTGAAGGTCCAGTAAAGAATTTAGGTTTCATTCAAAATTCAATTAATTGAAAACCAATGGAAAATTTTAAGAAAGAAAGTGACGGATTTTACTGTTGTTTTAAGATCACTGTAGATGCTATAGGGAGAAGAGGATCAAAATGGAACAAAGGTAGAACATAGCAGGGAAACCACTGAAGGTATTGTTACTGCCATTCAAGTGAGAGATAATGGTGGCTTGGAGAAGGATGGCGGCAAAAAAACAAAAACAAAAACAGAGAACGTGGATGAAACTGAGACCTCCTTTGAAAACATAAGGAAAAGGACTTACTGATAGATGTGTGGCCCAGAGGAAAGAGGAGTCAACAATGCCCTAATAGACTTTTCACTTGTTAGACAAAGTGGATATGGTCCCATTTGCTTACATATGAAAACCCAAATAAGAACCCAGAACCCAGTTTAGGGCAGATGTAAGAGTGCTTCTTCTATTTAATTAAAAAAAAAAAAAAAGTCTCCATAAGAAGGTCTATAAAAGGCCGGGCACAGTGGCTCACGCCTGTAATCCCAGCACTTTGGGAAGCTGAAGTGGGCAGATCACGAGGTGAGGAGATCAAGACCATCCTGGCTAAAAGGATGGTCCCCACTAAAAAATACAAAAAATTAGCCGGGCATGGTGGCGGGCGCCTGTAGTCCCAGCTACTGAGGAGGCTGAGGCAGGAGAATGGTGTGAACCCAGAAGGCAGAGCTTACAGTAAGCCGAGATCACGCAACTGCACTCCAGCCTGGGTGAGAGGGAGAAACTCCGTCTCAAAAAAAAAAAAAAGCCTGTAAGATAACTAAGTCAAATATTTTAGAGTTGTGATGTTTTCTCTAATATGTCTATTTTTCTATAAATACTATTGTAAGTTTATGACGGCAGATTAGATACTTTAGAAGAAAAGATTAGTGAACTTGAAGACAAATAGAAACAAAGAAGTAGAAGACAAGAAGTAGAAACCAAAATGAAACACAATGAGAAAAGAAAAAGGCATTTTCAAAAAATGCAGAGCATCAGGGAGTTGGAAGACAACTTCAAGTAGCCTAACGTACATGTAATTAGAGTCCCAGAAAGAGTACAGGAGACAGAAAAAATATTTGAAGAAATAATGGCCACAAATTTTCCAAAGTTAACAAAAGCCATAAACCCACAGATGCAAAATATTCAACAAGTCCCAAGCATGAGAAATGTGAAGAAAATTAACCTAAAGCACACTATAATGAAACTGTTTAAATCCAAAAACAAAAAGAAAACATTAAAAAAAAAAAAAAAAACACAGCCGGAGAAAAATACATGTCACATTAAGAGAAACAAAAATGAGAAAGATTTCTCACCAAGATGGGGAGAAGAAGTGGGCATGAACAGCTAGAACACAGTAAAGCAATATCTTCGAAGTGCTGAAATAAAAAAAAACCTGTCCACACAGAATTCTATACCTAGCAAAAATATCTCTTAAAAAATGAAGGTAATATAAAAACTTTTTCAAACATACAAAAGTTGAAGGAATTTGACACCAGCAGACCTGTGCTATAAGAAATGTTAAAGGAAGTCCTTCTGGCAGATGGAAAATGGCAACCAGAAATTTGGATCTACACAAACGAATGAAGAGCCCTGGAGAGACGGTAAAATAAAACAAACCAAAAATAGATTAGTTGCTCAGAATAGCCAGAAGAGAATTATAATGTTCTCAATACAAAGAAAAGATAAATGTTTGAGGTGAGGGATATCCCAATTACCCTGATTTGATCACTACACATTGTAGGCATGTATCAAAATATCATATGTATCTCAAAAATATGTACAACTGTGATATATCAATTAAAAAATATAAAAAATACCAAAAAATAGATAGTTGCATAGATAGAATCACAGACAGATTTATAAATAAAAAGTTATTATTTAGAATTGACTTCCTAAATAACTAGCCTATATTCTATGGCCTAATTTAACAGATCTTAATTGTTTTTCTAAAACTCTATCTGCTTTTTGCCCAGCAATAATGAGAGATTTATTATTTTGTTAAGATAAGAATACTACTTATCCAAAGTAAGACTACGGCTATCTGCACTATGTCAAAATCTCATCTGTGACCAAGCAGCAGCCTAGATCCAAGGACCACACAACCCCCTTTAGTGCATTCCATGATCATCAAAAACCAAAGGCAAGGATTTGTCCTAGAGGAAGAATAAGGCCCTTATGTTAATAGACTCTTGGTCAGGAATCAGCACGTTTTTTCCTTAAAATGCCAGATAAGGAAATTTCCTTAAAATTTCCAGAGCATTCAGTCTTGGTTAGAATTACTTAACTCTATCTTTCTAGAGCAAAAGCAGCCACAAACAATAGGTAAACAAACGGGCATGTTTGTTTCTAATGTGTTCTAATAAAACTTCATTTACAGAAAACGGGTGACAGACTAAAATTTGGCCTGTGATTTGCCAGTCTCTGCTCTAAATGACCATTTGGTGTGAAATCTCTCAAAGACAGAAACAGGAAGCTGAGAGTGGAGTTAGCTCCTTCAAAGCATAAGTGGTGACCATAAAAAAGCTCACTGGCTTATACACAGGGACAGAAGCCCTATTGCACTTTCTTAATAATAGCAAAATTTCAAATGACACAGCACCATTAAAAACTCATTTAACTCCCCCACTGGAGTCTGAAATTTCAGTCATTAATACTGATCCACTTCCATTAAAATTAACCATTATGGGGCCTTTGGATCATGTCAAGCAATCCTCTCCAAGGGTTAATATAATGAACTACAGTCATTATGGCTTTTGATTCATTACTGTTTATGAAATATAAATACAAAATGTAGAACTGACCCTGTTGTGGATGCCAGACATACAGTAAGCACTTAACTACCGAACTAGTCACAGTAATAAAATGGTAAGTCATATGCTTTATGTTTTTTTGAAATAAGTTGTAAAACAAATACACAAAAAAGCAAAAGATCATGCAATAGAATATATACATAAAGACAGCAAAACATATAAGACAAGCTTTGGATGCTCTCAATGAAATGTATGAGTGTTAATTAGATATCAGGTGCTACAGGGAATAAATACCTACACTCTTAAAAATTTCTGAGGATCCCAAAGAGCTCTTGTTTACGTAGTATTCACCTACACTTGCAACATTAGAAATTAAGACTGAGATGGCCAGGCACAGTGGCTCACACCTATAATCCCAGCACTTTGGGAGGCTGAAGCAGGTGGATCACGAGATCAGGAGTTCGAGACTAGCCTGACCAACATGGTGAAACCCCATCTCTACTAAAAATTAAAAAATTAGCTTGGAATGGTGGCGCACGCCTGCAATCCCAGCTACTCAGGAGGCTGAGGCAGAAAAATTGCTTGAACCCAGGAGGTGGAGGTTTCAGTGAGCCGAGATCACGCCATTGCACTCCAGTTTGGGAGGCAGAGGGAGACTTCATCTCAGAAAAAAAAAAAATTAAGACTAAGATATTTTTCAAATATTTATTTTTTATTTCTCTTAAAATAACACTAACATTGCTTTTGCACCATCAGTGCAAATATTAACACAGTGAAAAGTGTCAAATGACATCTTAGTATTGTTAAGAAAACAGTCTGACAGCCAGGCTTAATGGCTCATGTCTGTAAATCCCAGCACTTATTTAAGAGACCAAGGCAGGCAAATTGCTTGAGCCTAGGAGTTCAAGACCAGCTTTGGAAACACGGTGAAACCACTTCTTCACAAAAATATACAAAAGTTAACCGGGCATGTGGCGTGCACCTATACTCCTAGCTACTTGGGAGGCTGAGGTGGGAGTATCACTCTTGAGCCTGGGAGTCAAGGCTGCAGTGCGCTGACATTGCACCACTGCACTCCAGCCTGGGTGACAGAGTAAGACCCTGTCTCAAAAAAAAAAAAAGAAAAAAACCATCTGATCTTGGGAAACCCAGGAGTCCACAGACCCACTTTAGGAACCACTAACCTAGGAGTTGGGTGGCAAAAATGTGGACTGACAGGCTGCAGCCAGTCTGGCCCTAAGACCAGAGAGATACTTTCTTTTGGAAGTATTTATGCCTTAATTTTAAGGAAAGTTACAAGAAGAAGAAAGAAGAGTAAATTACAATGTAGCCTTGAGGGAGGAAATATCTGCAGAACTGAAGAAAGGAAACAAGCGTGTAGACGTCTGACCACCTTCTGGGATCCATGGTCAGGATTCTAGAACGCTTCGGCTTCTGTGCACCTACCCCCTTTCTAGGTGAAGACAGGCACCAGGCAAGAATGTCACCTTACATGCCCCGATTTCCCATCTTGGCTATCATGCCGTCGGCTTACTAATTAATTAAACAGAGGGCTTGATATTTATGTACGAGAATGAGAACGTGCACTGACTCATGATTTTAACAAATCAAAGAGGATGACTTTTGGATCCCATCATCATGCTATGCAGGGAGAAGGATTCCTTTCATCAGTGTCTCGAGCTTTCAACTCTTGATTATTCAACATTAGTCACTTGACAGAATCAGTAAAAAAACAGAGAAGCGAAAACACAAAACGTGTTCGTGAGGCCTGGCTGGTGTATACAGAGCACACAGCATGCCTCTTGCCTAGTGGTCCTCTTCAGAGTGATGCTTCTACCACATCACACATTATGTGCGATAAGGTGTGTAGACTCAAATTCTCTCCCTTGAGATGGAGTCTTAAATATCAAGTTCAGGTGGAAATGTCTCTTTTCCAGCAATAAGTACTGAAGTATCTTAAAAGCATGTTTGTGTTTAAATTTGATAGGATGGGTAAAGTGAAAGTGGAGAAAAGGCAAGCATTAGAAAGGGCAACAAAGGCCTCCCAGCTGCACCGCCAAGGCCCTTCAATGGAGAGCTTTAATTTAACTGTGCTCCATCTAATTCGGCCCAGGGATGGAGGCCAAACAAGGTAACTGCTCCCTTTCACAGCCTAGGAGATGGCTGCCTCTTAAAATTAAACAATAATAGCACATTTGACTATTCCCTTTTATTGATAAAACGGTCTGCTGTGAAACTCACAAATCTCCTAGGAGATCATCTGAGATCCAGCGGATTTCATCTGACTGATGCTTGTGCATGGTCTCAACTTGGGTCTCAAACAATGAGAAAGCTGAAAAGTATGGTATTTGGGGACCATTTTCTCTTTTTCTTGGAAAAGACGTTTTTCAGAACAAATTCAACTAACCCATTCAGGCAACAAACACATGGTGTCAATAACCAGGTTTATGGAACATAATCAAGGGAAGGCGGAAGGAAAAGCCCACAGCCTTGAAACTGAACGGAAGCAAATGGAAATGGCGTTTGGATTTCCGTATGATGGGTTTGCAAACAGCTGTTGGAGGAAGGCACTTCTGCCATCATTTGAAGAAGCCCTGTTTTTTCCACAGCATCTTCATCTGCAAGAGCAATAGAGCCCTAGTTTCTAAACCAAGGGAGGTTTGTTTCTTTTTTTTTTTTTTAAGAAGATGCTTTGAGGCAGTGATCTCATCTAACTAAATTAAGTCGTGACTTGCTGCTGTGCTCAGCTTCCAGCAGCCATCAGACACAGCACATTCCAACCAGCAGCAAGAAAGGATTTAAAGGACTAATTTCCCCATAGATAAAGAGCAGTGACACGTGCTCTATTTTATGCCCTCTTCCTTCCAAACAGGGCCAGGATAAGATACACAGTCACCCCTCCTTCCCAATTCCAACGGAGCAGCAAGATAAATGTGTCCTTCTCAGCTGCTCAGAAATAAACGGATTTGAGGAATTACAGACCAATCCCCCGGGGAGAAAAGGCTAAAGACACAGCATTGGGCCCATAGCAAGGGCTTAATAAATATGGATTAAATTACTGATGGCTCTTTTTCTTTCAGAGGTTGGGTATTCATACAGGAGAAAAATATTAATATACAATGCGTTAAACATAATAGTGGTTGAAATTTACGTGCCTCCCTTTAAAAGCTAAGAAATGTTATCTGTCTCTCTCTCTCTCCACCCACCCAACTCCAGCAAGTCTATAGGCCTTGTTGGCATGAACTCTTATAGACCAACTTCATTCCTAGCTCCATTTTTTCTTCTACAGACTTATTTTTTTTTTTGCCTTTTGTTTCTGATTTTGTTCTGTTTTACTGTGTTGCATCTTTTCAAATGGTTTTCAGTCCACTGTGAAACAAGACAGTATACACAAAGACACACTGTGGTTATTTTTTGCCAAAGCAAATATTGGGGGCATGATGTGGCATCATTTAACAAGTGTTCTCATAGAGACTTTGGAACCTAAATGTGCAGTCAATATCTGAACTTGGTGTAAGTCCTAGAAAATCTAGGATGCACAAACATACTGGAAGCCACTATACTTGGACTGGTCCTATACAGACCCTGGCATTGTCAGATCACATTCCCAGTTTGTTTCAGATACTGGGATCCCCAAACGCAACAACAGGCAATAACTTCTAAGAATGAAACTATGTTAGATAGATAGATAGATAGATAGATAGATAGATAGATAGATAGATAGATAGATAGATAGACAGAGATGTACATGTGCATGACATCTAGGTAAATTGTAAGCAATGAATGTACACAGCCATTCATTCTATAGAAGCAACCCCAATCAGAGAGGTTTAGAGATGTTCACTGATGGAAATGGGGACAGCATCCAAGTTGAGTCAGAATGAATAAGGTACCTATTTAGAAGGCTTATTAAAAAAACACTAAACCCAATCAGCTGTATTGTGCTTGGCCCACAGGAGAGGGCAC
The DNA here is from genome assembly GCF_000951045.1 of Mandrillus leucophaeus. Taxonomy (NCBI): domain Eukaryota; kingdom Metazoa; phylum Chordata; class Mammalia; order Primates; family Cercopithecidae; genus Mandrillus; species Mandrillus leucophaeus. The sequence goes on from NW_012107585.1 coordinate 4,932,645, forward strand.
CCTGACCAGCAGGCACGTGTGTGCCTGTCTGCCTGGCAGGTACAGTATGATACTATGAGAAATGTATGAGCTTGGTTGATACCAGCCATTAAAACTCATTTGGCCTTCTATGCTCACAGTCTAGGTCCTCCAGAGAGCCTTCCAAGACTAACAGGGTTTTCTAAATATACTTCCCTGAATGGGAAAAAGAAAATGTGAACATTGGCCACCCAGAGTACCCTAGTCAACTTGGCAGCTGCACTTCCCCCTTAAAGTTGATAAGTTGGCATTTCACATGCCAGATTTTTGTGAGTTTTGTTATTCTGGGTCAGTCTCTGTGGGAATGATCAAATGTGGGGAAAATGGCCCCACAAAAATTCCATTTCAGACTTCTAAAAAGAACTAAGATTTAAATCCAGTAACACCCCCGCTCCAAGTTCTACCTCCTGAGAATACTCTCCAGCTGAGTAAACTAGTCTCTCAGAAAGAGCAAGGAAGCCAGGTCCCCTTTAGAGAAAGAATCATTCAGTAGAATTTTTCCCATCCAGATCATACCAGATGCATACAAAAGACAGGAAGCAGAACCTACAGCTTGAAAAAAAAAAAAAAGAAGTAACACAGGTGAGGTAAACCAAAACAAAAAATAAAAATATGGTAGAAAGACTACTGTAAGATATAAGATTATTATTATTATTTTAAATGATTATTGAAAACTAAAGTAGAAGACCAAGGTAAACAGACTTTGGCTGAAAACAAACTTTAAAATACAATGATGATTTTTTTTTCTAAAAGAAGGAAATTACATAACTAAAGGAGGAACTTTTCAAGATACTAACTATTACTTCCAATGAAGAAGCAGCCTACGTAAGCCAATTTCCTGGCCATTGAATATCTTTGTGGATCATGTTTTCTCTCCTGGAATTTCTAAGGGTGAGCCAATATCCTCAGTGCCACACTCATTCTAGTTGAGGCCTTTAGTAACCTGAAGATGTTGCTCCCTAGACCTACCGTGAGCGCCTGGATCTCCTCTTCGGCTTCTGCCGTGGTCTCTTCCAGCTCTGTCTTTGCCTGGCGAAGCTGGCTTTCCAGAGCCGCCCGGGCAGCCTGCAGGGCTGTCAACTGTGACTCACGCTCCTGCAGGGAGAGCTGTAGCTCTGTGAGCTGGCGCTTGAGCTCCAGTTTCTGCTCCTCGTGCTCTAGACTGACCTGAGAGAGAGAGAGAGATAAACCCTTGGTTGGCCTGAACAAAAGAGAAAGTGAAGACATGACCTGCTACTCAACCTGGAGCTGAAACCTGGTCTTGGAACCACCTTCTCAGCACTCCATAGAGGAGAGGAAAATGCAACAAAATGGGCCTGACTCCCATGCATCTCCGAATTCAACAGGAGTAAGAACAGGTAAGGGCTATATCTCCTAACCACCCCTTACTTACATATATTCAAATGCCTGGGAAGACTTTAAAAGGAAAAGCCACACAGCAAGAATCACGAATGAAAATGATGACGATTACTCTTATTAGAAAAACATTTAAAGCTAAGCAGATATAAAAAACATCATATTAGTAACAAGGACATCTTTTCAGTTTTATTGTAAATGGAATAACAGACTGAATTCTAGTTATTTTAAACACGCTTTCTCTGATGTGTCCTCATTAGGTAATCTGCTTTAATGTCACATTAGAAGTTAATCATTCTTCCCTCCATCTGCTCATCCATCCACCTATCTATTCAATCTTTCATCCATTCATCTAACAAAAATTTACTCAGCAATTTCTGTGGAAAATGGAATATGGAGATGAAAACAGTCTCTGCCTTCAAGTGGGGAGAAACATGAAAAGCAACCATGACCATATATCATGGTCAAGTGCAACGGTCAGGACATGCAGGGATGTTGCAGGAATACAGCACGCGGGCAGAGGAGCTAACTCTGGATCTGTTAAATTCTGTTGAAGAATATGCAGAAGTCAAACAAGCAGGTAAGAGGAGAAAGAAAATTCCAGGCAGGGGAAGCAAGACATCCAAAGGTATGGGGGTGAGGGAGATCACGGCACATCTATAGACCTGACAAACACGGACAGTGTGGTCCTAAAGATGAATGTCAAGCAACTCAGAGATGCTGGCTGCCCTCAGAGAGCTCACTGTCTAACGGGACTGCCAAGAAGAACACACTGTGATGAGCTGTGCCCTGAAAGCCATGGGAATAAAAAGGAGACCTCCTTTTCATCAGCTTCAGAGGGTTGGAGAAGGCTCCCTAGAAAAGGTGGCACCCACATCCCACAGCCCATGGGGTGAAGAGAAGAAACACTTGCAAAACATGTAACCTGGAAAACCAACAGGATTTAGTGGTTAATTTGATGTGGGGTAGAGAACAAAGGATATAAGGGAGTCAAAGATGACTCCCGGCCGGGTGCAATGGCTCACACCTGTAATCCCAGCACTTTGGGAGGCCGAGGCGGGCAGATCACGAGGTCAGGAGTTCGAGACCAGTCTGGCCAGCAGGGTGAAACCCCGTCTCTACTAAAAATAACAAAAAATTAGCTGGACATGGTGGCGCACGTCTGTAGTCCCAGCTACTTGGGAGGCTGAGGCAGGAGAATCACTTGAACCTGGCAGGCAGAGGTTGCAGTGAGCTGAGACTGCACCATTGTACTCTAGCCTGGGTGACAGAGCAAGACTCTATCTCAAAAAAAAAAGAAAAAAAAGATGACTCCCACATTTCTGGACAGGCGAATTACACAAAGAATGAGACCATTGCTATGATGGAATAGGAGAGAAAGAGCCAGTTTGAGGCAAAAGATAAGAAATTCTGTCTTGACATGTTGAAATTGAGCCCCGTGGGAGACATCCAAATGGAGATGTCTAATGTCTACTAAGACAACAGGTCAGAAACTCAAAAGAAAGGTCTGGATTGGCAACCTAGATCCGGGAAGCCTTAACAAATCAGTGACAGCTGAAGCCACGGCTATTATCTCTCTCTAGTGATGATGGTGATGATGATGACGTGACAGCAGCAAATACGGTCCTCACAACACACTGGGCCCTGAATTAACTCATTTCAGTTTCAGAACAACTCACTGAAGGAGGTACTACATTACCTCCATTTTACAGATAAGCAAACTGTGGAACTGAGAGATTAGGTAACTGAGCATATGTCACACAGCTGTAAAAAGCTATAAAAAAGGCAAGACTGACATTCAAACTCAGAAAGTCTGGCTCAAGAGTCCATGTAACATGTTGCTACATTCCTGCAACATCCCTACATGTCCTGACCATTGCACTTGACCATGTACAGGGTAAACACTGTACCCTTCTGTCTTACTAAAACACCAGCAGTCATAGCAGGGTGGGCCTCTACTAGCAAGCCTGAAAATTCTTCTGACACCACTTGGCAAAACCAAGAGAGGCAGGTGACAGTGACTCAACAGGAAGAGCGGGAGCCGGATGCTATACAATGAAGGAAGAACCCGGGAGCCTGCATCTTTGCAACTCTACACACCTGGCTAGAGAAGAGCTAATGCTGCGCACACAAAGTTGGGGGAAGGCCCAGGGTCCTTTAAGGTGGATCAAACTCCAGGTGGAGGCCTCTGCCCTCAATCTCAGTAGCAGCATGTGGCCAAAAGAAGAGGGACTGATCTCGTTAAATTTAGAGCTAAACTCCAAAATTCCCAGGGAGAATATAGAGCCTGAACCTCTCGTGAAACGTTTGAAGTTTCTCCTACCATCCTTGAGGGGCTGGCTCTACTGATTCAAGTGAAAAACAACAGCTTCCCTGGGACACTTTAATAGCCCAGATGAGCTACAGCAGCACAGCAGGCTCCTAAGAGGAACATTTGTGCAAAGGGAAGGCAAGAGACAGCCAGTCAAGGCCCCCAAGCTAGAGAAGTCCATCTGGATTGTTTAGACTCACAACCTTAAGGGCAACTCTCCCGTGATCTTGCTGTTAAACTTACAGAAGAGTAAAAGTATAGCCTGGATAATAAAAGTTGAACTGTCGCCTAAGGCTTCAGGCTCATGCCTGTAATCCCAGCACTTTGGAGGCCAAGGAGGGAGGACTGCTTAAAGTCAGGTGTCCTCCTTCTGAGATATCCTGACCTAAGAAATAATAAAAGAAAAATAAATAAATAAATAAATAAATAAATAAATAAATAAATAAAGCCAGGAGCCCAAGACCAGCCTGGGCAACATAGCAAGACCCCATCACTACAAAAAATGAAAAATAAAACCAGACACTCCAGCTGACCCTAATAGAGGAGTCCACACCTTGACAACCCCTAAAAAACATGAGATAACACATTTTTACTGTCCCTTGGAGAAATGACTTCATTTTAATACTCCAAGACAAATAAAGACATGCATAAACATGAGTATTACCCAAGGCTTAGACCTCAGACCACTGTCTGCTTAACACGACCTTCCTTAAGAAAGATCATCTGCTTTTTGAAGAACTCCATCACAAATATTTGAGCAACTATTTTACATGAGACACTCTGTCTTCCCTCCCAGCCTGGGTGTCCAGCTTCCAACAACCACTCTCCTGAACTCCAGCTGTGTCTCTGCTGGTGCCAGCAAACCCTGCCGCTAGGCTGAAAGCCCTCATGTCAGGAACAGGTCTGTCTTGTCACCACTGTAGACCCAGGCTACAAATCGGCACACAGCAGGCATTTGACAAATATACAGTGACTACATAAATGTAACCTTATGGCTTCCATCAACCTCAACATGTCTACAACCCAGTTTGTTATATTTTCCTTCCCAGAACCTGGTCACTCTTCCCAGCTTCCTGGTTCTTTTGAAGAGAGCTACCTTTCATCAATCACACCTGAATTTGGTTTTGTCTTTTAATCTCCCACTGTCACTTGAGACAGACCTCTGCCACCAGCACTGGGCCACCACGGCTAAGCTCTGACTAGGTCACGGGGCTGTCATTACGTCTTGATAAAGGAGGAATTGCCCTGCTCCTATTTGACAGAGGCACAAACTGGCACACTCCCCACGGGACCCTATAAAGGAGATACATTATCACTGACATTTTACAGATGAGGAAACTGAAGCCCAGCAGAGATGAGGCAGCTTGCAGAACTAGTAAGAGGTCACAAAACCAGTAAGAAGTTGAGGTGGAATTCTAACCCAGATCCCCATGGCCCAGTCTGTTACCAGAAGGAGGGCCTGGGGTCTAATTTGTCTATTTTGAACAAAGAATTGGACAAAATACACAAAGCAACAAAGGAACAAAACACAGGCATGAAGCAGCGAAAACAGGTATCTATGAAAGCAAGAAAGCACTCCGCAGGGTGGGAGCGGCCCCAGCAAGTGGCTCAGGACCCAGTTACAAAGTTTTCTGGGTTTTAAGTACTCCTTTTGGGGTTCCTACTGGTTACTCCTTATCTGAATAAAGGATTTGGTCTGTGGTTAATTAAAGGCTGAGGTGAACTGGCGCCCTATGCAGACGAAGGGATACTCCCTCCTTGGCCCATCCAAGGTGCTCTCCCTTTCCATCTGAGCAATGGTGGAAAGGAGAGCATTGCAGGGAGAGGAGCCTCTTCCATCTTTTGCTACTGGGGCGTGGGGAGATGGGGTGGGGGCTCGGATTTTCCTTTTGGTTCAGCTTTAGGAAGTTTGCATTAATTGGCCTTAGGTTGCTTGTCCCTAGCCCCATGTGTTTTCCTTTTGATCCAGCTCTAGGAAGTCAGCAGGAATGGGCCTTGGGTTCCCTGCCCGCGGACCCTGGTGTCTTCTCTTTTAGAAAGCTAGCACAAATTGGCCAGGTGCAGTGGCTCACACCTGTAACCCCGACACTTTGGGAAGCTGAGGTGGGTGGATCACTTGAGGTCAGGAGTTCAAGACCAACCTGGCCAACATGGCAAAACCCTGTCTCTACAAAAATTGGCTGAGTGTGGTGCCAGGAGCCTGTAGTCCCAGCTACTTGAGAAGCTGAGGCACGAGAATTGCTTGAACCCGGGAGGCGGAGGCTGAAGTGAACCAAGATTGCACCACTGCACTCCAGCCTGGACAACAGAGCACGACTCTCTCTCTCACACAAAAAAAAAAAAAAAAAAAGAGGTTAGCACAAGGGCCTCAGATTCCCTGCCCCTAAAGCTTGGTGTTTTTCCTTGATTCAGCATGAATTGGCCTTAGGTTCCTTGCCTCCAGACCCTTTTCCTGCCTCAAGTCTGCCCCCTTAACCACCAAGCACAATGTCTCTTGTATACATATTGATTTGTGCTTGAAAGCTGGCTTGTTCAGAGCCCGAATTGCCCAGCAAATCCTCCCAGGAGATCACCCCCGCTCTCACCTCCCGCAGTCTTGTCTCCAGTTCCAGCAGCCGATTCTTGTCACTGTGGTCTTGGTGGCTGATCTTCTCCAGCTGCTCCTCCAGCTTTCGGTTCTGGGCCTCCAATTTCCCAGCCTGGGTCTCCAGGTAAAATTTCTGTTGCCTGAGTTCAGAAATCATCTCTTCTTGAGCCTTCCTAGTAGGGGTGGTGGGAGGATCCAAACAAAATCACAGTCTCGTTAGAGTTGAGCCTGTTTCCGCGGAAGGTAGATGGACACGGAGTGAGACATGTGTCCTCACTAAGTGGACTAGGGCCTTCCTGGATTAGCTGTCTCCTGATCTGTCCTCATAAGCACGATCCTGGCATGATGAACGTGGGGACCATTTACTCATCACCACTCAGTGTCAGTCCCTCACATATGGGATTAAGTAATGTCCAGGGGGATGCAAGAGATACTAACATTTCACTCCTTTGACAGGCCTGTTTATTTCTTCTTTGGGTCTATGTAGGGACAGAAAGGGGCCTGCATAGATTACTGTACAAGGGCACCGCAGTAACTCATGAAGGCAGGCCCTGGAGAAAAAGGAGCAACAAGGAGAAAGAGTGGTATTCCTTCTAGTTCTCTGTAGATCTTCCTCACCTCTCCAGCAAACTGCTTAGAAGTATCAAAAACTAGAACGACTCAAAGACCCAAAACACAGCCTACTAAGCTGGTTTAGATTAAGATGGGACTATTTTGAGAGATCTCTGAAGAGAGAAACCCAAGGGGGGCAAAAAGTCCTGGAGATTGTAATTCTTCGGGGAAAAAGATTCAGATCAAAGTGCTCCTGGAACACAGTCCTTGCTGAACCCCAAACTTCCTTCCCAAGGGTCTAACCTAGTGACAACTAAATGGATGGCCCAACTGGACACACACAATTTCACCTCTTACTAATTACAGGACGCAAGTCTGGGGAACAAGAACTCAGCTTTCCACAAGCAAATTATAAATAACCTCATTAGAGAGAGCAAAACACTCTATAATGTGATGGCAACTGAAGGCATTTAAGAAAACCCGACTCAAAAGTGGCAGAGTGAGACCACTTAAGACGGGGCAAAATGACGTATCCGAGGGCTGGGCTGAGCTACAGAAGTCATTCAATCCACTCCAGCTCCATCAGACAGAAGAAGGCAGTTTAAGCCACAGGAGAGAAGACCAAAGTATAATAACGTAGGCAGTTAGAATTTGAATACTTACATGTTCCTTTGGGTAAAAAGACTGCTATTTGCTGCAAGTTTATTGGCTTCAGACAGTTCCACAATCCTCTGTTCCAGGGATCTGATCTTGGAATCCATAGCATTGATCATCTGAAACACAGGGCACCTATGAAACCTCACACACAGTTATATCAGAACAGGAGTAATAGGGGCAGTGCAGGCCAGGGTAAAAGTTTCACCTGAAATGACGGCAATTTGGCCAGAGCTAACAAGGCTCTCAACTCGTCTGTACTCTGAGGATCACAGATGGTACCACTCAAATGGATGATACTTGGTTGTTTTTTCAGTGATGAAATCTCCCCACACTGGTTAAGTGGCTTGCATTTAAAACAGACATAAGGACCTATTCAGGAACCTAACATCCTGTGAGTAATCAAGCCTTGTTAAACCCCATCTCATCTGCATGTGACCTGGGCCTGCAAGAGTCTCTAACTCAAATCTGCACATTCGTATTTATCATCACCCCGACGACTGTCATTTTCTGAGTGATTCCTTGTCACCCAGCCACTATTGCTCTAGACTCCACAGCAGGGGTCTCCAACCCCGGGGGCCACAGACCAGTACCCCTTTATCGGTCTGCCACCTGTTATGAACCAGTCTGCACAGCATGAGGTGAGCAGCCAGTGAGTGAGCATTACTGCCTGAGCCCTACCTCCTATGGGATCAGTGGCATTAGATTCTCCTCGGAGTGTGAGCCCCATCATGACCTGCACAAGCGAGGGATCGAGGTTACGCACTCCTAACGAGAATTGAATGCCTCGGGCCGGGCACAGTGGCTTAGCCTGTAATTCCAGCACTTTGGGAGGCCGAGGCAGGCGGGTCACCTGAGGTCAGGAATTCGAGACCAGCTTGGCCAACATGGAGAAACGCTGTCTTTACCAAAAATACAAAAATTAGCCGGGTGCAGTGGCGCATGCCTGTAATTCCAGCTACTCAGGAGGCTGAGGCAGGAGAGTCGCTTGAACTCAGGAGGTGGAGGTTGCAGTGAGCAGATATCACGCCACTGCACTCCAGCCTGTGCGACAGAGCAAGACTCCATCTCAAAAACAAACAAACAAACAAACAAAACAAAAAAAGAATTTAATGCCTTAATGCCTGATAGTCTGAGGTGGTACAGTTTTATCTCAAAACCATCCCCCCACCCCTGTGGAAAAACTGTCTTCCACAAAACTGGTCCCTGGTGCTAAAAAGGTGGGGGACAGCTGCTCTGCAGCAAAGTTTCCCCAACTTAATGAATCATAAGAATTGGGGTGTGGGGGTACTGACTAAAAATTTAATATCCTAGGATCTTCCCTCAGAGATCCTGATGTGGGGTTGGGCGCAGTGGCTCACACCTGTAATCCCAGCACTTTGGGAGGCTGAGGTGGGCAGATCACTTGAGGTCAGGAGTTCAAGACTGGCCTGGTCAACATAGTGAAACCCTGTCTCTACTAGAAATACAAAAATGAGCCGGGTGCGGTGGCACACGCCTGTCATCCCAGGCTACTCGGGAGGCTGAGGCAGGAGAATCACTTGAACCTGGGAGGCAGAGGTTGCAGTGAGCTGAAATCATGCCACTGAACTCTAGCCTGGGTGACTCCATCTCAAAAAAAAAAAAAAAAAAAAGATTCTGATATGGTAAGTCTTGGTGGGGTGCAGATAGATAAGCACCACAGGTAAACCTTAGGGGCAACAAGTTTCTGAAACAACTGCCTATGTGGATTAGAAAAGAGATAAACAGGCAAGTAAAAAGAACAGAAGTGTAGGGCAAGGAGTGGTGGCCTATAATCCCAGCACTTTGGGAGACCAAGATAGGAGGATTGCTTGAGGCCAGAAGTTTGAGACCAGCCTGGGCAACACAGCAAGATCTTGTCTCTACAGAAAACTTAAAAATTTGCTGAGCATGGGGGCACGCACCTGTAGTCCCAGCTACTTGGGAAGCTGAGGTAGAAGGATCACTTGAGCCCAGGAGTTGGAGGCTGCAGTGAGCCATGACTGCACCACCACATTGCAGCCTGGGCTTCGGAGCAAAACCCCACCTCAAAAAAAAAAAAAAAAAAAAAAAAAGCAGGAAGACCAAGAGCCACTGGCCATTTTCTCAGGGGCATTTAGAAGGACAGTATTTTAGCAGATACTAGAATCGCATGAGTTCTTGAAAAACACAAAACGGGCCATCCACAGCCACCACCTTGGTTGCTTTTAGGAAAGCAAACAGTTTCAAAGAAAGCATCCTATTACCAACAACTCCACAGGATTCAACAGAAGGAATTTCACCAGGTGAAATAGAGTCTTATCAGGGGTGTGATTCTTGGCATATTTCAAAAACCCTTCTTTGAACACTGGCTTGGCAACTCCTTCTACCTACCGCCTTCTGTTCGCTGAGAATTTTGCCCTTCTCATGGGCCTCCTCCTCGTGTCTCTGCATCATGTTCTCCAGCGTCTCCTTGTCGGCCAGGTCTTTCTTTATCTGATTGTCCAACACCTACAAAAACAAAAGAAGAAGCAAATGTTCTCAGGAGCCAAGCTGAGCAGGGAAGACTAAACGGGGACACTTGAGAAAACCTAGGAAAGAGGAGAAAAGCAGGAGAGAGGCCCGAGGTCTCCAAATTCTGGGGCAAAGAGAAGGCAAAAACTGGGAGTTCGCTTATCAACCAGGATAAGATTAAAAAGTCAAATATTACCATCCAATGGCAAGTAACACATTGACTTGAACTAAGAATTTATTTTAAAATCAGCAGCCCAAAGACCAGAGAGATATATTCAAAATGAGGCAGACTCCAGAATGAGAAGGGAGGGGGAAACAAGGTTGCTCTAGATCCAGACCTAGAGAATAAATTTCTTATAATCTGCAGATATTACCTGGGGACAACTTTTTCTTCGCCAGTACACCCGTAGTTTTCAGAATATTCCTCACTCCTAATTTATACAAATTAATTCTAGATACTCCTGGGCTGTGTGCATGCGGGAGAGAAGCCGAAGACAGAGGAAGTCTATGTGACCAAGGATGATGCTCAGAAACAACCAGGGACAAGAGGACTGTGGCCACCAATAACGTAAGTGGACGGTCAACAGATTAAAAAGACAACATAAAAGAAAGAAAAAAAATGCCTCTTTCCCTGGTTCTTTCCTCTGATCCAACTAGGGGGAGAAAAGAAAAGACACTGGGAAAAGAAACCTTTCCCAGGGGAAGAGAGATCATGTGTTCTTAGGGCTCAGAATGCCACTGTAAGCACCTACTGTTCCCAAGAGGAAACATAAAACAGTAATGGTATCACCAATTGCCAACCTGATCTAATGTTCTTTGGGGCACACACAGCTCTACGAGTTGCCAAAACAACAAGCAAAAAGGAAGGAAAAAAGAAGACAACATCATAACATGCCCGAGCCTTTGACCACAGCCCTACATTTCTCACCACAGAGGCTCCATTCTGCTTTTCCAAAGAAAGCCAACGACATCAAGAAGGACAACAGGATCCTGGGAATAAAGCTGAAAGAGCTGGGGTCATAGATAGGGCTAAAATCTGCCTTTCCCACAATGTCTATTGTGAAAGGACTGTCACAGCTCATGGGGACATCATCCCTAAAAAGAGCCAGTCAGCGGGGAGGGAGTCCACAGGAGAAAGAAAGGAAAGAGCAGATTTCAAAGAGGTCTTTAAACTAGAACTGACTGATGAAAAAAAATAGAATGGAAGTTGAGAGAGAAGACCAAAAGGTGGGAACAGGGTCATGAGAGAAAGGAAGAAGCTCAAAATGATACTCTCTTGGATGTCTGAGCATGATTCTAAAATTACGAGCAAGAACAGGGTAGAATCAAGGGTATGATCATAATTATTACTAAAATGGCCTGATAGAGGCTGGAACAGGAAACACAAAGCAGAACAGGCTAAAAAGAAATGGTTTCATAAAGATTCCAGTAGGGAAGAGAGATCTTTCCCTGACATTCCTCGGGATCTATAAAACAAATTTCTTTCCATCTGGAAGTTAGCAGAGACCACATAATATCTAGACCACATATGCTCTTTATTTTTTTGAGGTGCTAAAGCAATGAAATACATTTTCAGGATGGCTCTGCTCAAAATAAGACCTCAACTTTGGTCAAGAAGGATACCGATAAGAGGTAAGTATGAGCTAGAAGGGATAGGCTTCTATCAAGAATGTATGCATTAGGCCAGGCATGGTGGCTCATGCCCGTAACCACAGCACTTTGGGAGGCTGACACGGGTAGAGATCGCTTGGGGACAGAACTCTGAGACCAGCCTGGGCAATATAGCAAGACCCCATTTCTACAAAAAGTATAAAAAATAGTTAATTAGCTGGGCATGGTGTTGTGCACCTGTAATCCCAGCTACTCAGGAGAATAAGATGGGAGGATTGCTTGAGCCCAGGGGTTCGAAGTCCCACTGAGCTATGATCACGCCACTGCACTCTACCCTGGGTGATGGAGTAAGAACCTGTCTCAAAACAATAAACAGATAAATAAAGGAACATATGGATCTCTCTTAGCTTTCATAGTGTTCAACTGGCAGAAAGATGAACAAGATGTTTGGGGGAGAAGGGAAGCAAAACATTTATCTGAAATAAGAGATTCCACTAAAGACATCTAAATCAATTTAAGATAGAATATGGCTTTTGATAGGAACATCAATATCATCACCAAATCGTAGAATATGTTTTACAAAGGGTTAATTTCATCATGCAAAGATGCCAGTGGACTACCGTATACATTCTCATAATTTTCTAAAAATTGAAGTACTAGGGGTCACAGGAGAACACTTTGGGGTCATTTCTGGGTTGTTTCTCCATATGTCTTTCCGTGGCTCACTGCAGCCTCAACCTCCTGATCACAACCAATCCTCCCACCTCAGCCTCCCAAGTAGCTGGGACTACAGGTGTGTACCACCTGCCCAGCTAATTTTTGTATTTTTTGTAGACAAGATGAGAAGGGTGTCTCACTTTGTTACACAGACTGGTCTCGAATTCCTGGACTCAAGTGATCTGCCCACCCCGGCCCCTCAAAGTGCTGAAATTACAGATGTGAACCACCGTGCCTGGCCTCCTGTATTTCTTTTACTGAAAAACAACCAAAAATAACACTGGGGTAAAAGATGCCAGGGTGGTGATGGTGATGATGCTGTGTAAGCATGTACATGTTAGATTCTCCGAGAAAGGACCACTCAACTCTTTGAGAATATCAACCAAATCAATAACAAGATCACCACAAAAATTGAAATCCCCCTTCAATGTCTGGTTGGAAAGGGGAAGTGACAATATTCAAGATATAATAAACAGCATCTGATTCTCAAGAACATAAGAATGAATTAAAGGCTTGATCCAAATCATAATGAAAATGCGATGTGATTTTAAAAGGAAATTGATGGAGTGGCAACCATTTCTAACAGCATAGTGGGCTACATGTCAGGCCAGCCCTTCTCTTGAAAATGATTAAAAATGCTAAATAAAATATAAAAAACATTTTCCCAAAAGCACCTACAAGTTGGCAAGAGAGTAAGAAATTACCAAAAACTAAGTAAAACAGAAGCAGGGAGAAGTAAGAAGGGTTTAACCTGAGGTATTTACTGAAACAAATGAACTTGAGTTTCAGTTTTTATAGCCTCAGTGGTCAAGAAAAGGCAGCAATGAGAGCCCCCGATCACCCACCAAGGTGGGCACACATTTCATCCAAGGCCTCAAAGAATTTCCATTAATAATTCTCCAAGGAAAATAAAACAGTCACCATGACAAAGAACCAAGAGAAACAACAGAGCAGAAACAAACCTTCAAATACTTCACATAGTGGAGTTGTCAGGTACAGATGATAAAATAACTATGCTCAATACATTTAAAGAAAGAAAAGTTAGGCTTGAAAATGAATGCACAGAACAGAAGATGATTGTTTTAAATAATCTAGCAAACTTGGGAATGACCCAAATAGAATGTCTAGAAGTAAAAAATATAACAACCGAAATTAAAACTCAACAGAAAATTTTAAAATTACCCAGGCATGGTGGCATGCACCTATAGTCCCAGCTACTCAGGAGGCTGAGGTGGGAGGATTGCTTAAGCCCAGGTTGCAGTGAGCTATGACTGCACCACTGCACTCCAGCCTGGGTAACAGAGTGAGATCCTGTCTCAAAAAAAAAAAAAAAGAAAGAAAAGAAAAAAACTCAGTGGAACAGCAGATTAGACACAGCTAAGAAAGAATTCACAAATTGGAAAATATGTCAGAAGAACCTACCCAAAATGTAGCACAAAGAAACAAAGAAATAGAAAATATTTTAAAAGGCTAAATTGAAGCTGATCTAACTGATGCCCAAACAAATTCTTTTTTTTTCTTTTTTGAGACAGAGTCTCACTCTGTCGCTCAGGCTGGAGTGCAGTGGTGAAATCTCGGCTCACTGCAACCTCTCCTCACTGGGTTCAAGAGATTCTCCTGTCTCAGCCTCCCAAGTAGCTGGGACTACAGGTGCACGCCACCACGCCTGGATAATTATTTTTGTATTTTTAGTAGAGGCAGGGTTTCACCATGTTGGCCAGGCTGGTCTTGAACTCCTGACTTCAGGTGATCCACCCGCCTCTGCCACCCAATAGAAGCGGGATTTCACCATGTTGGCCAGGCTGGTCTTGAACCCCTGACCTCAGGTGATCCACCCGCCTCTGCCACCCAAGTGCTGGGATTACAGGCGCGAGTCACCGCACCCAACCCCAATCAAATTCTTAAAAGGAAAAGAGAGAAGGGGAAGAGACAATATTTGAGATACAATGACCACTAACTTTCTAGAGTAAATAAAAAGATATGAATCTATTCAAAAGCCTAGGAGGCCCCATCTCTACAAAAAAATATTTTTTAAATAGCCAGGTATGGTGTCATGTTGCCTATGGTCCCAGCCACTTGGGTGGCTGAGGTGGAAAGATCACCTGAGTCTACTGCGCTGAGCAAGACTGTGTCTCTAAAAAAAATAATAATAATAATAACATATATATTTTAAAGTCCAGTAAATCTCAAGCAGAGGAAGATAAGTAAAAAGAAATTGACTTTTTTTTTTTGTTCTTTGAGACAGGGTCTCACTCTGTCCCCCAGGCTGGAGTGAAGTGGTGCAATCTCAGCTCACTGCAACCTCCACCTCCCAAGTTCAAGCAATTCTCCCATCCCAGCCTCCCAAGTAGCTGGAACTACAGGTGCGTGCCACCACACCCAGCTAGTTTTTGTATTTTTTGTAGAGACAGGAGTCTCACCAAGTTGCCCAGGCTAGTCTTAAATTCCTAGACTCAAGTGATTCACCCGTCTCGGCCTCCCAAAGTCCCAAAGTGCTAGAATTATAGGCATGAGCCACCACACCTAGCCAAGAAATCCACATTTAGACACAACACAGTAAGCCTCAGAAAAATTAAAGGTAAAGTAAAATTTTAAAGAAAAAGCCAAAGAAAAATCGAACTACCATATGATCCAGCAATCCCACTGCTGGAAAGGAAAGAAAAGGAAATCAGTATATCAAAGAGATATCTGCACTCCCATGTTTGCTGCAGTACTATTTAAAATAGCTAAGATTTGGAAACGACCCCCCCAAGCGTCCATCAGCGGATGAATGGATAAAGAAAATGTGGTATATGGACACAGGGCAGGGAACAACACAAACCCTGTCGGCAGGGCTGGGGTGGGGGGAGCATCAGAAAGATAGGAAGAATAGCTAATGCATGCTGGGCTTAAGACCTAGGTGATGGGTTGATCTGTGCAGCCAGTCACCATGGCACATGTTGTTTACCTGTGTAACAAACCTGCACATCCTGAACATGTACCCCAGAACTTAAAAGTTGAAGGGAAAAAAAAAAAGAAAGAAAATGTGGTACAGATACAGCAATGGAGTACTATTCAACCATAAAAAGGAATGAGATCCAGTCATTTGCAACAACATGGATGGAACTGGAGATCATTATATTAACTGAAATAAGCCAGGCACAAAAGGACAAACATCCCATATTCTCACTTATTTATGGGACCTAAAAATCACCTTAATTAAACTCACGGACATAGAGTATAGAAGGATGGTTAACAGAGGTTGGGAAGCGTAGAAGGGGTTGTAGGAAAGGTGGGGATGGTCAATGGCCACAAAAAAATAGAATGAACAAGACCTAGTATTTGAGAGTACAATAGGATGACTATAGTCAACAGTAACTTAATTGTGTATTTTAAAATAACTTAAAGAATGTAATTGGATTATTTGTAACTCAAAGGATAAATGCTTGAGGGGAGAGGCTACCCCATTCTCTATGATGTGCTTATTTCACATTGCAGGCCTGTATCAAAACATCTCATGTACCCCACAAATATATACACCTACTATGTACCCACAAAAATTAAAAATTATAAAAAGAAAAGGATTATAGAAATGATCATGGATTAAACGACAATTAGTTTAAAAATCATTTTAAAGATGAAATTGAAATAAATGATGACCACATTTAAAAAAAAAAAAAAATAGGTTTTTTTTGGAACTTCAGATTTCCAATCCTTCACGTAAGTAACACTCTGAAATCTCCCACCATGGAATAAGGACAGTATTCACCCCAAACAGAACTTTGGTCTAGCAAGAAGTGGCCACAAGGGCCCAGGAAAAGATGGGAGCTACATGCTACTATAAGAGGAAGGCCAGGGAAGATCAGAAAATGTCTTTACTTTAATCTTTTCCTCGTAGTGCTGCTCTTTCTGTTTCAGGTGTACTTCTAGGTGCTGGGCTGAGACTTGGGCCTCCCGATGTTTCTCTTCGAGTTCCTAGACACAAAAGAAAAAACAGTCAGGTGTGCAGAGGGCAGGACACCGCCAATGCACATTAGACATTCACAGGAAATATGACTTTGGTACAGGTACCACAGGTAACAGGCATCTGGTCCTCCATTACTAGCCTAAGGCTCTTGGGAAGGAAACCACCACTGTGCCTTGGCCCTGGGTTTTCCAAGTCCAAGTATTCGCACACACATACACACATAGCTGGTGGGCTGTAAGGCCTGAGACCACAAATACGTCAGTGTGACAGGTCAAACAAAGGCAGCTCTTCATCTTTGCATAGAGAAATAAGAGTAACAAGGTAATATTGGAAAGTTTAGTACAGGACAAAGCCCTGACCACTATCTTGAACCTCAGGCCATTTTCACTGTGATGACAGGCTTAAATGAGAAAAGTCATTTTAGTATATGATTATGATTTTAAAATTGTATTTTCCTCATTAACAGAATTATTGCTCAAGAACCCTAGCTAAAAAGGAAAACTAATGTTACAATCCAAGCACTTCAAGTTTTGAATGAT
Source organism: Mandrillus leucophaeus (assembly GCF_000951045.1). Taxonomy (NCBI): domain Eukaryota; kingdom Metazoa; phylum Chordata; class Mammalia; order Primates; family Cercopithecidae; genus Mandrillus; species Mandrillus leucophaeus. The sequence goes on from NW_012107585.1 coordinate 4,949,429, forward strand.
TATTTTAACTGACACCAAGTGGTGTATGTGACTATCTGTAGATGTGCATGTGACGTGATGTTCATATGATACAATGCAAATGGGGACAAAGACAAACATTCAATACACTGATAATGACATAAAAATGTACACAGACATATTAAAGATTAGAAGAGAATCTGGAGTAATATAAATAGCCTACATTTAATGTTCTCTTAATTCTTTTATTATTAAGTGTCCAGGGTTTTTTTTTTTTTTTTTAAACGGAGTTTTTCTCTTGTTGCCCAGGCTGGAGTGCACTGACACGATCTTGGCTCACTGCAACCTTCGCCTCCCAGGTTCAAGCAATTCTCATATGTCTCAGTCTCCCGAGTAGCTGGGATTACAGGCATGCACCACCATGCCCGGCTAATTTTTGTATTTTTAGTAGAGACAGGGTTTCACCATGTTGGTCAGGCTGGTTTCAAACTCCTGACCTCAGGTGATCCACCCGCCTCGGCCTCCCAAAGTGCTGGGATTACAGGCATGAGCCACCATGCCTGGCCAAGTTTCTAGCTTTTAAACAAAATTGTAATTCACTTGAAAATTATAGCAGTTCATTTGCCAATATTTTATAAACTGACCTTATAAAAGGCAGCATTCAATTCACTAAAACATTCTGTAAATGTACAGATAGCTGCATCTATATTAATTCTTATGAATCTGGACCCATCAGTTAATTACTAATACCGAGTCATTACTCCAAGTTTTCAACTCTTTATACTACTATGAAATTTTTCTTTGAAGTGGAAGCAATTATGAGGGTTTTGAAGAATGAGGAAATTATATAGGATATGTTCATAAAATGGGGGTGAAAAAGTTACTTAGAGATTCACATGCACTTAAAATGTTAGTGATTAAGCTTTTGAAATTCTAAAGTCTACAAGCATTGGATTTGCTTTGAGGGCAATTAAAGTTCAGTCTTAAGACCAGGTGCACAAGATCTCCCGCAATTCAACAGATGTGATCTTGAAGAGTTGAAAATAAACAGGATTAATAAAAACCTATTTTAAAAGGTTCTGTATGTACTTGGCTAAAGGATCTCTTGCAATAACTTCTTTTATTAAGGCCAAAGACTCTACTGTAATGAGTGTACCATTATCTGTTTTGAAAGTTCTTATCAGAATAGCAAATATTTTAAAGGCAATGACATTTGGGGATCTATGCTCAGTCATCATTACATAATGGTACTAAGGACCACTCTTTGCCCACGTCCTAGATACTTTGCAGCCTAAGCACAGGGTTCTTGAGCAAAAGGCACCTTCTAATAAATGAAGTCACAACCACAAAGGTACTCCGGCAGGTGGCAAGATACACTCGGACAAAGAAATCTGCTTATTTTTCCTTTATGTTAGAAATCATTTGATAATCATCTTTTTTATTTTTTTTCCAGTTTCAGTCTTCATAAGATAGCACAGGAAAGGAAATCAGAATCTAAAATTAGATGGAAAAAAAAAACTCAGGTATCTGACACTGACAACTTTAAGACCAAATTTCTGGTCTATTTGTGAACGGGAGTTTATAACACGTAATCCAAGAATGCAGAACTCTCTACTCCTCCATTTTAATTGTAAGTGAACCTTAGGAAGAGCAGATCTTCTACAAATCTGACTTCTTGGTGGTTTGGCATTTTTTGTTGTTGTTGTCATTTTTTAAACAGATATTTTCTAGATGTATTGGATCAACTCTTCAGTGCTGTTATGCAAATACTGTTGTTTGCTGCTAAATTTCCAGCTCCTAGAACAGTGCCTGGCACATAGTAGAAGCTCATTAAATATTTGTTGAATGAATGAATGAACACATCACCATTAAACAGAGAAACACTTTGCAACCACAAGAGAGTTAACCACTTTGTTTATACCAAGCAAGGGATAGCAGCGGTGGGATCTCAGCGGGATCTGATTTTATATTCATGATAAAATTCAAACACTTGACAATAGCCAAGAGAAACTTTGATGACGGAACAAGAGAACAGAAAGGGCAGACTAACAGTCACATCTGTCTTTGTGTGCAGACATATATACAAAGACTGGGTGTCATAGCAAAACAATTTAACCCATTTTTCTTTTACCTGTTGATTCGAGAACATCCATATATTTATAAATATACACAAACAGAAATGTAAAGTTGTAAACAGTTTGATTTGGTATTAAGTATAGACCTATAAGTTGGCCACTCTGGAATTCCAACAGTTGCTGGTGACTCATTTCCCAGAAGTGATGTGAAGAGAGAGAGATGAAGTACCCTGCTCACCACCTTGCCTCCTTAGGGTGGAGAGGAATGACCAATGACTTCAGAGTCTCTCCCCAGGTGGGATAGGAATGGACTCCAAGTCATCCTTGAGTCTCAAACATGATGTCAAATTTCTGGCTGTGGGACTGAGGTCCAAGGAGAGCCCTTCAAAGGAGGTGCTGTCTTCCACTCTGGCAGGGGCAAAACGTCAACACATCTGCAAATACCACCCGAGTCTTCCTTGATCAAGTTAATTTGGTCATCAGAGCCTGAGACAGAATCAGGATGACTATAGACCCTAAAAAAAGACCTGCTATATCTAAGAAAATTGAAAAAGTAATAATAATAATAACCAACTGTAGCAGAGAAAGTGAGTGGGTGAACATGGATCTATGACAAATACTACTCCTAGCAAAACAATTCTATATGACTAATTGCTTTCTTCTCTAAAAGCAAGAATCTGAATTTCAGTCTTAAAGTTCTAAACCCCTACAGCTTTTTAAATTGTCATTGCAAAGTTGACGGCTATTCAAAGCTCTGCTGATAGAAATATGTCAACACTCCTATAAAAATGTACTGAAAATGATAGATGCACGTTCTACTTTAGAAAAAAAAAAAAGCCAGGCTGTAGCAAAAAGAGCAAAAAAATGATATCTACGGATCTGTTACCAGTGCTGAAATGTCCGTTATTTGGTTATTCATACTACTCTACGATGTGGTATATGCTGAAACCACCTCACTTAATTCATCTACTTGGAGATACCTCCCTTATTGTGGTGGTTAATTCTTCTTCTAACCCCCTTCCCTTTGCAACCTCTAATCTGTTATCTTTTAACTTTGCAACTTTCATTCCTGCTCACCAGAATTTTATCAGCCATCTGCTGGATCTGTTGGGATTTTGTCTGGATGTCATCCTTCAGTCTGTTTTCTCTACGCTCCATGGTCTCTAGTCTCTTTACCTTGTTCTCCAGAGAATGGCGACGTTCCTGTAGATCATGAATCAATCAGAGAGTTTTAATGGAGTAACCGCTATGGGCATAACACCTGCACCGAGGGAAAGAGCCCTCAAGAAGCATACACTCGAGTCAGGAAGAAAAGCCTCAGGCACCCGAAGCAACAGTAGAGAAAATAAGACTCTATAATCCAGGTACTCAGTTGTGTAGGTTACAAGAGTGCATTCATTCATTCAAATATTTACCAAGCACCTACTATCTGCAAAGTGCCACGCTAGGCATCACGGAAAATACAGAGGAAGATGGCATCATTCCTGCCCTTGGAGGAGATAAGATAAACACAAATAATCATAATATAGGTTAAGATGAGGAAGAACCATAAAGCAAAGAGGTACAAAGTGCCGCAGGAGGTTGCAGGCAGGACAGAGGACTTTTAATTGGACAGTTGAGCAGAGACATCAGAGAGGTGTGAGCTCTGGAGGGGGGTGGTATATGGTGTTTTGCAGTAGGAAGGACAGGAGAGGAGGGGGAAATGTTTCAGACAAAAGGAGACACACTAGCAGAAACACAGCAGTGGTCAAGAGCCAGTTTGGACCCCAAGCGAAGCCTGGAATGGCTACAGCACAGCACGTGTTCAGGGGAAGGGCAGGTGAAAAGCAGAAAGGTCAAAGGTTGAGGGTTTCAGGTACCAGGCTCAGGGGTACACCTGGGCATTATGGAACCCAGAAAGGTTTGGGATGGGGCAGGGAATTCTGAGAAATCTGGTTCTTGAGGTCCATGAATCTTTCACTGTGGGAACTAGCTGGAAGGAAGGAGAAGCTGGAGGCAGATGGCCGAGAAATTATTAGATTTGCTCAGCTAAGAGGGGAGGGCTTAGACTACAAGGAGGGCTACAGAAATGGGAAGCAGGAGATGAACAGGAGATGTATGGTTGCATTTATAGGACGGAGGGACTCACTGAATAGCAGGGTCCAGAGAAAAGGAAAGGACACCAAGGTTTGAAGCCTGGAATGACCAGACGAATGATGGTGGCCCTGCCTGGCATGAGGAAAGTGAGAAGGGAAACCAAGCTTGCCAGGGAAGAGACTGAGTTCATTCTAAATCTGATGCACCATTCAGACACTCAGTTGGAATGTAGAGGAGCTGGGGGATATGCAGACAAATGTGGGTGAGGATGGCCCGAAAGAGACATGTACCAGGAGGTTCACATCAAGAATGTAACAGGGAAAAGCAAAAGACCCAGCAATAGGAGGAGGGTGAAATCAACTATGGCATGCCCCTTCTGTGGGACAAACACCAAGGGGCAGAGGAGGCAGATATGAGTAAAGGCGAAGAATTGCTTTTTATCCTGTATTCTTCTGTACTAAGTTTTTTACAATGAAAAGGCACTCATGTCGTTCTGGTAAAATTATACAAATGATTTCAACAACAACAACAACAACAAAGAATTTAAAGTAGAGAAGAGGCCCAAAAATATAGATCTGAGAGTCATTGACACGCAGGTAATCGGTGAAGTCTTGAAAATTAATATGCTATTAATATCACGGAGGGGAAAGACGAGGAAAAAACAGAGGGAAGAGAAAGAAAAACCCAGTGATGGAGCTTCGGTTAACCTATAAAAATAAAAATTGTCCCAGATTAGTGAGTAGGTCAGAGGAAAATAAACAGAAAGAAAAAGCTTCTATGAAGACATCTTTCTACTTGAAGCTGCTCTGACAAATCTTTCTTTCCCCTGGGGGGAAATGATTCCCAGCCTCTCAGGTTTCAAAGGGATCTTCAGAAGGGAAAGCAGCTTGGCCAAACATAAGCAAGGGATGGTCTGGCAGTTTCTTTCCTTGGGCACAGCCAAAGGCCGAGGCCGCTGGGGCCTGGGCTGGAGGTTCCCTGCTCACCTCGGCTTCCACCAGCTTCTTTCTAATGCCTTCAGAAGAATCCTCTCGGTTCTGCAGCTTCTCCAGCTCCCTCTCGGCTCGCTCCTTTGCCTGGCGGATATTCTGCAGCAGCTCGGTGGCCTCGGTGCTGGCTTTTACAGCCTAGGAAGAGAGGAGGAAAAGGAGATAAGTGGCCAAATTTATTCATGTAAAAAGATGGTGACAGTACATTCTGCACATGTATCCCAGAACTTAAAGTATCATCTAAAAAAAAAAAAAAAAAAAGATAGTCACAGTGTCCTAAATAAAAAAAGCAGGTAATACTGAGTTTACCATTTGTCAAAACAAATACACAATCATTTAATTCTGTATTTCATTATTCTAAGGTGCACATTTTTTAACATCACTGAATTTGAAATGCATCCTACAATTAAAATTGATGCATTTTTCTTTCTTGGGGTATGTAAGATAATGGTGTATCTGAAAATCATTAGCATCTTCGATTCGATGCAAGACAGTGAATGGAAATAGAAAGATCCAAATGGACTGATCTACCCAGATATCAATGTATTTGCCTTGAAGCATTAATTTTCTCCTTATTTTAATTATCTCATTTGTTAATTTTTCTATGGGAAATATTGAGATACACTGGGTTAAAAACAAACATATCATTCAAATGACTTCGCTTGTTTTTGCTGTTTTTATTGTTTGTTTGTTTTGGTTTTCTTTTTTTGAGACAGAATTTTGCTCTTGTTGCCCAGGCTGGAGTACAATGGCGCAATCTCGGCTCGCCGCAACCTCCGCCTCCTGAGGTTCAAGTGATTCTCCTGCCTCAGCCTCCCAAGTAGCTAGGATTACAGGCATGCGCCACCACGTCCAGCTAATTTTGTATTTTTAGTAGAGACAGGGTTTCACCATGTTGGTCAGGCTGGTCTCGAACTCCTGACCTCAGGTGATCTGCCCGCCTCAGCCTCCCAAAGTGCTGGGATTATAGGCGTGAGCCACCAGGCCTGGCCTGTTTTTGCTGTTTTTAAATGTGGCTACTGGAAAATTTTAAATTACATCTGTGAGTAATATTTGTGGCTCCCTCACACTTTGATTGGAGAGCACAGTTCTAGATGGAGACGTGCATCCTCTCACAAGCTTCTGGCTAAAGAGGGCCATGAGGGCTTTTATTAGAGAGCTCAAGAATAAGGAAGCAGGGGGCAAACAGTGGATAAGCAAAAAGCAGTATATCCATAAACTAGAATATGATTCCACCTTAAGAAGAAAGGAAATTCTGATACATGCTACCACATGAATGCAACTTTAGGACATTATGCTAAATGAAATAAGCCAATCACAAAAGGACAAACACTGTATGATTCCAGTTATGAGAGGTACATAAAGTAGTCAAAATCATAGAAACAGAAAATAGAAAGGTGGGGGGGATGAGAGGAATTCATATTTGGTGGTTATAGAGTTTCAGTGTAACAGGACAAAAACGTTCCAGAGATCCACTGCCCATAATGGTAATAAACTTAGCACAACTGAACTGTACACTTAAAAATGGTTAAGGTGGTAATTTAACGTTATGTGGGTTTTTTACCACAATTTTAAAAAAGGAGGAGGAGGAGGAACTCTATTAAACCAAGCCAGCAAACACATTCACAAACATTCTCAATGCCAAAGGTATGTTCCACAGCCACATTCATTCTGGCCCTTCCATTAAGCATTTCCAGTGTTCAACTAAAGGAAGGGCTTGAAAATTGTTCTTAAATGTTCTCACCACAAAAAAACATAAGAAGAATGTGAGGTGATGGATCTGTCAGCTGGCTTGACTTAATCACTTCACAATGTGTGTGTGTGTGTGTGTGTGTGTGTGTGTGTGTGTACATCACATTGCATACCATAAGTTTATGCAATTATTATTTGCCAACTATACCTTAATGAAGCTAGGGGAAAAATTAATAAAAATTTTAAAAACAAGATAAAATGGTCAGGTACAGTGGCTCATGCCTGTAATCCCAGCATCTTGGGAAGCAATGGCAGGTGGATCACTTGAGTCCAGGTGTTTGAGACCAGCCTAGGCACCATGGCAAAATCCTATCTCTACAGAAAATACAGAAAATCAGCTGGGCATAGTGGTGCACACCTGTGGTCCCAGCTACTCTGGAGGCATAGGTGGGAGGATCACCTGAGCCTGTGAAGTCAAGGCTGTAGTGAGCCATGATCATGCCCTGCACTCCAACCTGGGTGACAGAGTGAGACCCTGACTCAAAAAAGTTAAATAAGTTGGCCAGGTGCAGTGGCTGGTGCCTATAATCCCAGCACTTTGGGAGGCCAAGGCACGCAGATCACCTGAGGTCAGGAGTTCGAGACCAGCCTGACCAACATGGTGAAACCCTGTGTCTACTAAAAATACAAAAATTAGCAGGGTGTGGTGGTGCATGCCTGTAATCCCAGCTATTCTGGGGGCTGAGGCAGAAGGATCCCTTAAACCCGGGAGGCAGAGGTTGCAGTGAGCCAAGATCGTACCACTGCACTCCAGCCTGGGCAACAGAGCAAGACTCCATCTCAAAAAAATTTTTTTTACTTAAATAATTAAACAATTAAATAAAAGGAGGGCCATTAGCACAAACTTTGCAGGATGCTATAAACCAAACTCACGCCCCTTCCCAATCACGTGACAACCCCAAGGCTCCTCCAGTCTTCTGCAGGGCAGGCCTCCTGCTGGCGGAAAGCAGTCTGGGTGGGGAACTGCTTCTCTTACAAATGTGCATAAATGAGGTGCCAGGCCCCCTGAGGCGAGAGATGCAGGCCTCTTGGGTTCTGTCGTAGTATAATTAGAACTTTTACTTGAGAGTCTCACACAGCTTGGTTTTTAAAAATAAACACTGCTGACATGTCTCAAAAGGAAAAACTATATTCAGAACTCTGATATTTTCAGGTAATCGCTCACTCCCCCTTCATTTTCCTCAGTGCTGGGTGACTAATTCTGTTTCTTTCATCTTTCGTGCTCTGGGACAAGGCAAAGAAAGACGTTTGGAAAGGAGGTGGGGTGGGGGGGTAAGTTCCTGAAAAATCACCTCGGGCTTACCTTCTCCAGTTTCTCTTGGAGCTCCTGAATTTTGAGCTGCTGCTCAGCATTGATCTATAATTAAAATTCCAGGAAATAAAGCAAAAGGCAAATCAGCATTAACATCTTGCTACATTTATTGCAGTCCTATTCTCTTGAGGTTTCTATGGGGTCTTTTTCTTTGGGTTTTCAGAACCTACTAAGGAAGAGGAAGAACAGTGGCCTCTCAGGGAAGACTTTGTCCCAGTGCAAAGCTCCATGTTGACGATGTACGTAGGACCAGCAACATACAAATGGCAAAAAGAGAAAGTCGCTCAGTGCTTTAAGACAATAACAATTTTCATGTATGTTTTACTAAGTGTCTGGGTTTGTTGCTGTGGGCAGGCATGACAAAAATGAGCTGCCTTTTACCTCTTTTAGAGCCATAGTTAAATGTTGTCACCCAAAGGTGGACTATCAAAATAAGCCTCGAAGAGAGGTCTCTATTCATTAAGAATACTCTTCATCAATGATGGGCCACTGATAACAACATGAAAAATGTTATCTACCCAAAATATTAATAGCAAAACCAATCATGGAAAGTATACCTTCTCCAGTTTCGCATATTCTCCCACTTCAGGCTTCCCTTGATCCTTAGCCTGTAATTAAAAAGACACAACATATTGGGAAATCTCAACAACCTAAAAGTCATGTAGACTACTTGGTCTCTGTGACCAAGATAATAATAGTAAATAAGAATGTTATCTTCTGTAAATAAAGACCAAGGGTTTTCCAAGGTATCCTACTATTTCTCAAACTAGGTTGTTTCTCATTAAACTAGGTTCTCCTTTTTCTTGCTAAGATCATGTATGATTTTATCCAAAAACCACCCTCCTGGAGGGTGGCTGACTACCTTCAACAGTTTATGCTGACATTCTGTCGCTTTCCGCTTGAATTCTTCAGCAGCGAGCCGAGACTCTCTCAGCTCAGATTCATAGAGATCACTCCGTCTTCTTGCTGAGACAAGGTCCTCTTCCAACTGATTCATCATCAACCTCATTTCTTCCACTTGAGCCTGGTACTCCTAAAGAGCAGGCAATGGAATAAAAGTGAACTTTAGAACTCTGAAAAGAATAGACAGGCAGTGAGGATGGAAGAGTATTAACCACACAGGGAAGATGCACAGTGAAGAGAGATTGGCAAAAAAAGACCTGGCCGGGCAAGGTGGCTCACACCTGTAATCCCAAAACTTTGGGAGGCCAAGGTGGGTGGATCACCTGAGGTCAGGAGTTCAAAACCAGCCTGGTCAACATGGTGAAATCCTGTCTCTACTCAAAATATAAAAATTAGCTGGGTGTGGTGGTGCAGGCCTAAAGTCCCAGCTACTCAGCAGGCTGAGGCAGGAGAATCGCTTGAACCTGGGAGGCAGAGGTTGCAGTGAGCCGAGATCGCGCCGCTGCACTCTAGCCTGGGTAACAGGGCAAGACTCCATCTCAAAAATTAAAAAAATAAAAGAAAAAGAAAAAGAAAAGACCTACAGACCTAGAGACGAGGGGAGTAGAAAGATGCACCCAGAATGAGGCACCAAGTAGGCAAAGGCGAGAAGTGTGGGGTGAAGACGAGAAAGAAAAAAAATTAAACCTTAAAACTGTTTTGGCTGGGTGTGGTGGCTCATGCCTGTAATCTCAGCACTTAGGGAGGCTGAGGCGGGCAGATCACGGGGTCAGGAATTCGAGACCAGCATGGCCAACATGGTGATATCCGTCTCTACTAAAAATACAAAAATTAGCCGGGCATGGTGGTGGGTGCCTGTAATCCCAGCTACTCAGGAGGCTGAGGCAGATGAATCGCTTGGACCCAGGAGGCAGAGGTTGCAGTGAGCTGAGATCACGCCACTGCACTCCAGCCTGGGTGACAGAGCAAGACTCTGTCTCAAAAGAAAAAATAAAAAACAAAAACAAAAACAAAAACAAAACAAAAGACTGTTTCAATGTAGAGCATATGTCATTAATAAAACCACTGGGAACACACATGCAAATCACACCATACAATATGCACAGACCCTTAAGGCCTAACAGGAGAGCCGAAAGGGATGTTCTTTAAACAACAAGGATAAACCGCTTACGTGTAGTTTTCCGCCAAGGGTAATCATTTATACAGATTTGTCCTTTAGAAGTCATGTGCTCCTAACACAAATTAGATATGGTACTAGTTTTCAAATTAACCTTTCAGACAGCACAAGAGGGTAATTGAAAATCTCAGTGGAAAGAATTCTGGAAGGTGAAACTCATCATGTCAGTTTCTCACCATTAATTTTTCTGGGCCCAAAACTGAATGATGACCGTAACATCGCTCCTGCAATGCAAGTCACCCTGAAATTTGGAAGAGTCACAAAACACTGGCTTCGGTCAAAATAACTTGTGAGAAAAATTCCAAGGAAAGAACTCTCCTGTTCCCTTGGGCAAACCCTTTAAGTGATCCAAACGGCCCAACCTTTTCCAAAATGCATTTCTAAAATCAAAACATTTACATTCAAGTTTCTCAGAACTGGGTTTACCAGAAGAAATGGCCAGTGATTTTGAAAACTTTTGGACAAAGTATAAAAACATTCTGTGTTAGCAAAAATCAAGGCTAAGTATAAGGATTATGAATGAGCACTTATGTAATCCAAGGTGACTTGTGGGGTGAGGACGAGAGAGATACAAAATGAAATGAACAAGGAATTGCATCAAGAAGTCTTTGAAAATCACAATATTCAGTAATATCTCTGAGATCCATTCTCCCAAGAAATAATTGGTGAGGAATATTTGAATATTTCTCCCAAGAAATAATCGATTGAGCAAGGATATTCTTTTAACTGATAAACTGTAATTTTTAAATAACAGGGTATAAAGGAAACCTTTTATCCTATTGTAGCAGGTGACCCCCCCCAGAGCATATTAAAGGGGAACTGCTGCTCTTATGAAAACTGGATGGTTTCCATGCAAGTACACCTCTCCCTATATTATCTGTAAAGGAGAAAGGAAAAAACAGCCCAAAATGGAACACGGGTCTCATTTCACTCTCTCCCACCCAAAAGCATATGTTACTGAAGGTCAGTCCTCAGAATCCTGGGGCACACAGGTTTCGTGGGTCATGCATACTAAGCAGGCGATGCTGGATTACATAACCAAACGTCTTTATAACCTGCTCCCAATTATCTAAACTCACAGGGCAGGCCAGGCACAGTGGTTCATGCCTGTAATCCCAGCACTTTGGGAGCCCAAGGTGGGCAGATCACTTGAGGTTAAGAGTTCGAGACCAGCCTGGCCAACATGGTGAAACCCCATCTCTACAAAATATACAAAAATTAGCTGGTCATGATGGTGGGTGCCTGTAATCCCAGTTACTTGGAAGGCTGAGACAGGAGAATTGCTTGAACCTGGGAGGCAGAGGTTGCAGTGAGCTGAGATTACGCCACTGCCCTCCAGCCTGGGTGACAGAGCAAGACTCCATCTCAAATAAATAAATAAATTCACAGGGCAGAACATGAGCTGTAGGTGAAATGGAACATCGGTTTTTCTGGACCCCCTCAACCAGAGCCATATTATGGCTTTCATAGCTGTGAGCACTGAGCCTTCCTTGACTTCCTCCATAAAAATAAAAATTACATTTTACAATTGTGCTCTTATAAATACAAAAATATTAATATCATCTATGAAAACAGTGTCTTTGACCTAAGCCCAACTTTTTTCTTCTGATGAAAAAATTAAAACATGTTATGAGACCCTAAAAGTACAGCGGTCCCTAGCTACCATGCCTGCTAGAGCTAATGGGAAAGCCAGTCCTAGCTACAGGCGTCGACACCAAATCTTGAGTTTCTTTTGTCCTCAAGCTCCCTTTTCTTTCTTGAATTTATGTCGGCGAGAAGGGAATGTAAATTTTGTGTTTTGTCAAGAGCGAGGACAGAGTGTCTGTTCCTTCCCCCCCAACATCTCTCTTCCCTGAGCTGTCAGCACGTAAGAGGGAGGAAGGCAGGAACCAGGCAACCACTCTGTCAGCTCTCCAAGCTCTTGGGGCACCCAGCCTGCTACAAGCATCAGAAGAGAATTCTAACTCATTTGTGGATCCTTTGATATTGTACTGGATACTTCAAGGAAATCCTGTAAATTCAGCAGCTAACCAAATCCCTGCTTCAGGAAAAACCTGAAAGGTGATCATCGGGTCCGTTTGCACGACCAGCTGAGAGATAGCTGTGGTATCTCAGGATGGGGAAACGCAGACAGGTTTCAAGGCCTACCTAACACAAGTCTTCTGAATGGAGCTTCAGAATTTTGTGGGGAGGAAGGATCAGGTATGATCCTATTCACGCAGAAACCCTGGAACACAAGTGACTTCTGTGTTACCCACACTTTTATTTCCTTTCCTGAGTAGAGGAGCAAGAAAGAAGCTGAAATTGCTAGTAATGATCTAGGAATCAAAATTTCACATGAGACTTTGAGGTGTTTTTCTTTAAACCAAATCTAAATACTCTAGAGGGGGTAGCTAGGTGGAAGTAAAATATTTTTGAAAAAAATAAAGAGCCGGCCAGGTCCGGTGGCTCATGCCTGTAATCCCAGCACTTTGGGAGACCAAGGCGGGCAGATCACGAGATCAGGAGTTCAAGCGTGACCAACATGGTAAAACCCCATCTCTACTAAAAATACAAAAATTAGCCGGGCGTGGTGGTGAGCACCTGTAGTCCCAGCTACTCAGGAGGCTGAGGCAGGAGAATCACTTGAACCCGGGAGATGGGGGCTGCAGTGAGCTGAAATCGCACCACTGCACTCCAGCCTGAGCGACAGAGCGAGACTCCATCTCAAAAAAAATAAAAATAAAGAGCCATATAGAAAATTAGATTTTTAAGAGAAAGATCAGGGATTAAATCCCAAGTCTGGAAAAAATCAATATGCCACAAACCAAATACTGAAAGTTTATTGCAAGCATTAAAAGCTTTCTTCTGGTCTGCAAACATCCTGCTCTCACAAAACTTACCAAAAGTCATAAAATAAATCCTTGTTCCCATGAAAAATCAAATCTGAAACCATGAAGTTTTCTTCCCCACAATGGAACTTTTAGCAGTCATTAAATCTAAGACTCCACATGCATGCCAGCTGTGGTAGGAATCATAAAAGGCATTTCTTTGAACTCGGCCACCAACATATACCTTTTCAAAATGTCCTGATAATTCCGTTTCTAAGGAATCTATGGACACCAGCTGCTCCCTCTGGTGGCCAAACACAGCTTTCATTTCCCCAGGATGTCACCAAAAGTAAATTTCCAGGTATGTTGAACTAATGGGAGAAAATGATTCCTACCTCTTGAACCTTTTAGGATGAAAACTATGTTGATAAAAGGAGCATGAGTCAACTGTCAAAGCAGATTTCTCAAAGCCCATGTGCAGCCTTCAAAACCTCTAAGACTGCATTATTCAGAGATCTGATAATCCTTTACAGGGTTTCCTTCCTATGCACATTTATTTATAATGTTTTTATCAAGCAACAGAATATTAACCGATCACAACTTTAAAATATTCAGATGATAAATATATTATGCCAACAAAACTCCAAAGACAGTAATTCTTTTTTTAAAGAGTAATTAATGGATAGAGTTATTTGCAGGAGTTTCTTGCGTTAGCTCCAGCCAGATGGCTAAGTTTGTGCTACCCAGAGACAGAAATGTTCATTTCCATCAATGTTTCCATTAGATTTTCTGAAGTGAATGAGAGTTGCCTGGCAGCTGATAGTTCAGCTCTCCAATTGCTCATTGCCATCTCTTCATTAAAATCTCTATTTACGGTTTTTCAAAAGACACAAAAATCCATGCTAAAAAGGAAACAATGAGGCAATACGAAAATGAGCCATTTAGAAAGAAAACCCATTTAGAAAGAAAAAAAAAAAGAGTGGAGTTTTTAAAGGTCTCGCTTTTCCTTTCTGAAAACACAGGGGACAGCTTTCTGCACTCAGATACGCAGTGTCAATCCTGACTCAACCAGAATGGTTCGAACTTCTCTTGTAGAATATTTCTTTCTACAAGTAAAACTATGAATTAGCCTGGCTTCGCTCAAAAACTTAAAGTGCATCTGAAAAGCTATGAAAACATTTAATTTTTTTAACCATCTAAAGCAGGGATTGGCAAACTTTTGCTGTAAAAAGGGACAGTAAGTACTTTCAGCGTTGCAGGCCACGTGGTCTCCATAACAACCACTCACCTCTGACTGTGTAGCCTGAAAGCAGCCAGGGCCAATATGTAAATTACCAAGCATGGCTGTGTTCCAAAAAAAAAAAAAAACACTTTATTTATGGAGACTGAAATTTGAATTTCATATAAATTTCAAATGTCATGAAATACTGTTTTTCTTTTGATTTTTTTCCCAACTGTTTAAAAATGTAAACCCCATTCTTAGTTTGTGGGTCACAGAAAATAGGTGTTGGACCGGCTTTGCCCCACAGGCTGAAGTTTGCCCACTCTTGCTCTAAACCTACATCTTTATTTTTAAAAGCGGACATTATGGGGTATCAGCTTCAAAAGGAGCTGGAACAAGCACTCTATGATGTATATAAATTATGAGAAACTTAAAGTTTCTGAATGACCTATATACCTGCCTCTCTTCCACTCTGCTCCTCTCTCCCTTTCTTCCTGTTTCTGTCTCAAACATGCCTCTCCTGAAATTAGAGGTCCGAGCGAGCCGAGATGCCGCTGTGCTCCCAGGCAAGCAGGCCTACCTGCTCTTTGATTTCTTGGAGCTTCCGGCTCTGCTCTCTGATATCATGGAGAAGCTGCAGTGCTTTGTCATCCTCCTGGGACACCTCCATCCGTGCTTGCTCCAAACTTCGCTTTAAGCTCTGCAGAAAGCAAAAATTTTAATAGGGATGCCCTGTGGATCCTGCTTTGTTTGAAAAGACTCATTAAGAGAGCTGCAAGCTGCTTCGCAGACACCAGGACGGTTTCGAGTGACGGACCACAGTTGACAACTTCCAGTTCGTTGCCGATTCCGGTTTCCATCCTGTAAAACCCCTTGGTTCAAGAAACATCATCCCAACCTGGTGACCTTAGGGATCCAGCCGGAAACTGCATCAGCCTGTCTCCTGCCACCATCTACTGTCCTAGGAGATACTTACTTGCATGTTCAGAACTAAAACCTATTAAGACCCAGTAGCTATTACAATCACCATGTGGATGGCTACAAAGTGTTTTCTACAGTTATTTGTGGGCCCTAAAGTACATATGCCTCTTTCAAAGTAGCAATGACTTCATATCCTCTGCCCAGTTGTCATTTAAGACTCCAAGTGGTCTATTTCTACCTCCTGGCTTATTTTTCCTGGACACCTTTCATCCATAAGAATCCCTTAATGCTTCAATGGCACTGAAATCTATATCTGAAATACATAGCTGAATAACTTCACCCACCACTGAAAGGCAGCCAAGTCTGGAATGGAAACATAGCAGTTATTCTTAATCAGCCACGTTCTATAGATTTCCTCTCCCTTGTGAAAAAAACTTTAGAAATGTGTGATTCAACTTCTTAGGACTGTTTAATTGGGCACATTAAAAAAACACCTGAATGAAAAATTTAACAAGACAATGGAGAAGAAGACAGTCTACTCTTGTGAAGGAAAGAAAAAACGAAAGTCACATGGTAAATAATGACAGAGGGTTTGGGTTTTCGAGGCTATTTTCTTGTCGCTACACTGGTTCTGGCCAATGGAAAATCTGATGTCAGGAAGATTGAAAGTAAGTTTTCTTGTACATAGTTGGGAGTCTGGTTCTCAAGGCTGCTCATGTCAGACACAATGCAGACCAGAGAGGTTGGGATGGGAGATGTTAAGATCTTTTGCAACCCGCGGCAAAGATGGATTACTCCCATCTCCAGACTCCGTGGTACCAGCCGTCTACCTGCACTTTCTGCTGGAAATGAGTCCAATCTCATTTCCTGGGGACCTCATGCCTGGCTGTCACTACTCTGCAAAACACAGATCTTGCTTTTGTGCTCTCTCTCTCTCTACTCTCTGCCATTGGCTGTGATGTGCCTCATGGAGCCATCATGAAACAGGATGAGACACACACAACAAGAAGTGCCACCTCCAAGGGAAGGGGGCTTCAGGGAAGGCTCACACTGCATTCTGTGATGTAGGTAGCAAGGTCCTGCTCCAGGAGGGATCTCTGAGTCTCAGAGGCCTTCAGCTCCACCTCCTTCTGACTAAGCACAGCCTCCACCTCTGACACTCTCCGATGTAACCGGGTCATTTCCTGCTCCATCTGAAATAAACACATCGACAGGTTAAAAAGGCCCATGGAGGTTCGTTAGGAGCAATCACATCTCAAGTAGCCTCCGAAACCACCTGGTGGTCTGGGCTAAGGCTAATTCGCCAAAAGTTAAGTTGGGATGGAAATACCATTGTTTCTTCGCCCAGGAGCGCACAGTTCTTCGTTAAGGACAGTCACCAAATGCTAAGTCACTCCTCTCATTCAAGTCCCGGTTCACACTTGATCACTTCTCTAACCCAGTTAGCAAGGAAGCCACAATCATCATTTTTCACCTGTTTGCTTTTGTTTTTGTTTTGTTTTGCAGACGTCACTTTAATTTTATCCCAAATCCATCTTGATCCCCCCCCATCTCCTTGCAAAGATCTAGAGGACAAATCCAGGATAGGGCAAGGAGATATTTATTCGTCTGCACTCTTAGGAGTCCCAGGCAAGCAGTGACTTATTAGTTTCCAGAGCGTTGCCTCTGGGCAGGAACAGTGAATGTTAAGAGACGTTGAGCGTAATCAACACAGTGGCCGCAGTGACATTAGCAGGAGTTTTAAAAGACTAGGAAGAGAGACTTCGCATCACTCAAAGCAGATGGGATGTATCTCAGCCACAGGTGAGGACCCAGGCCACCTGCCGGAAGAAGCAGACATCTGGCTGGGTCATGCTGAGAAACGGGCCGTTTAAATCCAGGGCCTCCTCTGGTTTAGATTTAAAGGATCTACAGCAACGGCAAGGCCCGAATTCATCTCCCTCTGAGCTGCTGGAGGCACGACTTCAGCGAGGGCAGGAGTGCCTCACTCTCTACGGATCAGGCGGCTCAGAGCCAGCAGCGGCCCCGGGCGGATCCCTTGGCATATACTGACGGGAGGATCCTGGAGCAAAGAAGGAGGCCGGCTGCGGAAATAAATACCTTGTGACACTTGTCCTGAGAGTCTTGTAGCTCTTTGCTTTTGATGAGAAGTTTCTTTTCCATGGAGCTAGTCTTGGCAGGGGAGTCCAGACCCGACACAACAGACCTAGGTAGAGAAAAACCAACGTCAAGGGGGCCAGCAGGTGGGCCTAAGAAGCTGCATTAGGAAGCTGCAACATTTGTTTCATTTTACAAAAACATCTCATGCTTTTGATGTTAGATCAAATAATGCCCCCTTCCCCTTTCCAAAGATGCCCATGTCCTAATCTCTGGAAGCTGTGAATATATTACCACACATGGCAAAGGGACTTTGCAGATGGGATTTAAGTTATGGATCTTGGGATGGAAAGATTCTTCTGGGATATTTGGATGGGTACAATGAATCACAAGGATCCTTATAAGATGGAAGCAAGGATCGGAGTCACAGAGATCTGAAGATGTTACACCAATGGCTTTGAACACAGAGGAAGGGGCCACAAGCCAAGGAATGTAGGCAACTTCTAGAAGGTAGAAAAGGCAAGGAAACAGATTCTGCCCTAGAGCCTCCAGAGAGTGCAGCCTTGTCTACACTGATCTCAGCCCAGTAAAAATCATCACAGACTTTACTTTTTTGGAAACAGGGTCGTGTTCTGTTGCCCAGGCTGGAGTGCAGTGGTACGATCTCAGCTCACTGCAACCTCCACCTCCTGGGTTCAAGCGATTCTCCTGCCTCAGTCTCCTCGAGGAGCTGGGATTACAGGCGCTCACAACCATGCCTGGTTAATTTTTGTATTTTCAGTAGAGACGGGGTTTCATCATATTGGCTAGGCTGCTCTGGAACTTCTGACCTCAAGTGATCCTGCCACCTCGGCCTCCCAAAGTGCTGAGATTACAGGCTTCAGCCACCACGCCTGACCTCATCTTAGACTTCTGACCTCCAGAACTGTAAAATAATAAATGTGTGTTCTTTTAAGCCACTAAGTTTGTGGTCATTTGTTACAGTGGCCACAGAAACTCACACACCTATTGGGCACTGGCTGCATACCTGGTTCTGTCTAAATGCTAGATATATTTGAACTCTTTGTTTTTGTTTTTGTTTTTTTTCCCTTCATTGACAGATATATTTGAACTCTTTACTCCCCACAGCAACTCTATGAGGCAGATATGATTTATTATCCTCATTTTATATGAGGAAATTGAGGCCCAGAGAGGTTACGTAAACTGCCAGTTGATAAATGGTTTCTGCTGGTCTCAAGAGGGAGCTGGGGTAGACAAGTTGGCTTGATGCACTTGCTATATAACTCTTAGGAAAATATCATAAAAATAACATAGGATGCCCTCCTGAGAGTGGACCAGAAGGATGCTCCCCCCCACAGAAAGGAGAAAGTTACCCACACTCACCTATGTAACTCATGCACTGTGCCCAGAAACAGTTAATTATGGGCAGAGATGAGAGAGAGATTCCAGGACAGCTGCCCTCAGTGGTTGGTACACTGGATATGAACACTAGGATTGGTGAAAGACAAAGCCAGAGCAACAGTGGCCAAAGGTTCTTATGCACAGAGAGATGTGGCAGAGCCCACCACTGCTACCGGGCCCATCTTTGTTGCCCTGGTAACGGGGTTGCGGAGGTGGTTGTCAGTGACCACTCAGATCTTACCAGCAGGTGCAAGTTCTGCTTTCTGCTGCCCCAAACTACTTCCCTGACTAAAAGAGGTCAGTTCCCTGCAGCAATGCAAAACACCTCTCTTCCCGCAGCTCCTGACAATGACAAGGGCTGGCTTGATAGTGCTGACTTGCTGTACTCCAGTGACAGCTTTCCACACTCACACTGTAGGACAGCCAAATGAGTCAACGCCCAGAGTCATGATCCTCTGATCAAAATCTCAGGCTGGGCACAGTGGCACATGCCTACAATCTCAACACTTCGGGAGGTTGAGTCAGGAGGATCACTTGAGGCCAAAAGTTCAAGACGGGCCTGGGCAACACAGCAATACCCTGTCTCTATTTTTAAAAATACATAAATAATTTTTTGAAAGACAGTCTCACTCCGATGCTCAGGCTAGAGTGCGGTGGTCACAGGTCACTGCAGCCTCAACTTCCCGGGCTCAAGTGATTCTCCTACCTCAGCCTCCCAAGTAAGTGGAACCATAGGCACGCACCACCACATCCCAGTTGATTTTTGTATTTTTTGTAGACACAAGGTTTCTCCATGTTGCCCAGGATGGTCTTGAATTCCTGGGTTCAAGCAATCTGCCCACCTCAGCCTCCCAAAGTGCTGGGATTACAGGTACCACACCTAGTCATCTCTATAAAAAACATTTAAAAATGAGTCGGGCATAGTGGCTCATGCCTCTAGTCCCAGCTACATGGGAGGCTGGGCTGGGAGGATCACCTGAGCCCAGGAGTTTAAGGCTACAGTGAGCTATGATTGTACCACTGCACTCCAGCCTGGGTAACAGAGCAAGACCCTGTCTCTTAAAAAAAAAACAAATAAATTTTTTAAAAAGAAAAATCTGACCCCTCCACTGACTAGTTATTTGACCTCTCCAAGCCTTAGTTTCCTCAATTGTAAAATGGGCATAATTACCAACCTAATTCAAAGAGTTCTTGTAAGGATTAAATGAAATAATGCAAGTAATGCCCTCAGCACAGTGCCTGGCACATTGCAAGTTTCAATAAATGTCACCTGTTACTACTGTCATTGTTGTTTTTTCCATTACTACCCATGCAACTTCATAAATAGTACATGCCTCATGGGCCTAAAGCAATCGCTTAAAATGGTAAAACTCAGGGGGCTGAATTTGCTCTGTGCTATTATTCACATTAAAACAAATGGTGATTATTCATAGAAATGGGCAACAGGGATTGGATCCAGAAATAAATCTTTTTAAAAATCTTACTTTTGGCTAGAAATTTTAACCAAGTTCTACGCTTCTCACCAGCCTGTTTTCTACCTAAATGTAGCCAACACACACACACACACACACACACACACACACACACACACACACACTCTCACTCTCTTTTCTTTTTCATATAAGATGAAATGCTTGGCATGGCCTTGAGGAAAATTCCTTTTCTCTTTCCTTTATTCCTAATCGCACCTGGGTGGGTGGGCTAGAGAACAAGACCCAAACCACCCAGGGAGGGAGTGAAGATCCACAGACTGGGTTCCTGATCCTTCAGAGATCAAAAGTCATCCACATGTCACGAAGTCACACACAGGACATGCATCAGGGATGACAACACAGGTCACAGCTCCTTGTCCTTAAGCACACAACTAGCACCCTTTTAAAAGAACGATGACATGGGTGCATGATGATAAGTAGGATGTAGCTTGAAAAACTTAATGACACATAGAAGGCTGGCCCCAGTGGGGCTTCCTGTTTAAAGTGCACTGCTGTGGGTACAAAACAGATTACTTTTTCACCCCCCACCGAAAAAAAAGAAAGGCACTTTTAGGTCAGTTATCAACGGGCCCAGAAGTAAGGAGACGTGCAGCCCCCAACCGCCAGCACTCGAAGGAGACCATGAGACAGCCCTCCTCACCCCAGGTCCAACCCCTTTATTCTGCTATTCTATGTTTGACAAATGCTCACTGTTTAGAAGTTCTAAGTACAACAATTAAGAGCTCTTCAGAATAAAGGTGCTAAAGAAATCTTTTTTTTTAAAGAATAAATAAACATCGCATCTAAAAAAAAGCTAGAGTAAGAATGCTATGACTAAGCTGGGTGTGCAGCAACAATCCCATAAACAATCATGCGATTGGAGGATGAGGCTGGAGAGTAAAGGTTATCAGGCTTCCTGCACCTTCCCTGGTCCTCAATGGAGGTACACATTAGAATCGCTTGGAGACTTTTTAAAAAATACCAGATGTGTAGGCCCCATTCAGACCAACTAAATCAGAGAGTCAGACAAATTTGGAGTGTGGCCCCGGGAAGCAACATTTGTATTAAGCTACCGAGTGATTGTAATGCATAGACAGGATTAAGAACCATGGTGCTAATTAGAAGAAAGTGCTTCTGATTTAGGGTCTAGCCACTTAAAACTCATTGTATGACCATCCCCAGCATTTAGTTCCATGTGGCATTTTAGCCAGACCATTTGGTACTGGTGCTTTTTCGTCACTCTTTGAGTAAGAACCCAATTTTGAAATTAATGGTGGTGGGCTATGAATTTCAAAACAACGTACAGGTATTAGATAATGATTAAAGCCTATTGCCCCCAATGTTAATAATTCAGTTAAAAGATACCATTTCCATGAATTTCTATAAAAGAAATATACTACAGAGAGACATGGCTCAATTTAAAATGTTTATATTCTATTTATTTTTCATATAGACATGGGGCAATTCAATCTCTAGCAAAGTTCTCAGTATGTATTTCTTGAGCACATATATCC
>NW_012107585.1:4971157-4995997 GCF_000951045.1 Mandrillus leucophaeus
ATTTGTTGTTTTGTCTTATGTTTAGTCCTTTCATTATTTTTCCAATATTTTAAGAGACCTAGGGGGATATCAAAGGGATTATTATTGTTATTATATTTATCTTTTCTACCCCCTGTTTTGTTTGGGGTATTTCCCATATTGGGTCCTGGTTAGGGTCAATCTCTCATACTAAAGATTTCTTGCCTATTCTTTCCCTGGAGGCTTGTTAAGGCTCAATCCCTCATAATAGAGATTTCTTGCCTATTCTTTCCCTGGACGCTTGCTAAGGCTTAATCACTTATACTAGAGATTTCTTGCCTGTATCTTAGTCCCACCTGCTGGAGGCTCCTTGCATCTTTCTTTCACTTCGTCCACTCTGGCTGCTTTTCTCATGGGAATTTAGGTCTCTCTTAGCATTGTCATGCCAGTATAAGTCCCATGACAGGATCTGCCACAAGCAGTATGAGATGACCATGGAACTACAGATAGGACCCACTCACTCTGCACAGCAGTAGTGCTCAGTATCATTCCGACAAGCAGCACCGCAAGCAGTAGTGCTTGTGATCATTTACATAGGCTCTCAACCTCCAGAATCCCAACCACCAAGGAGATATTTTGTCATTCATGTGAAATTTTTTACCTTGACTTGTGCACAGAGTTACCTGGTCTCCATGGTATTGTGAGCCTTTTTCTTTCTGTGTTGCTGACAGTCCAGATTTATACATCACAATGAATGGGTCTCGATCTCTAGCCTCTGGGGCCACCGCAACAAGGCAGTGGGATGTGTCTCCCCCAGGAGTTAATGGAAGACCCTTCCCTGGAGAAGAATGGGAATCCCAGATGAGCCCCCAGAATTGTTGGAAGTAAAATGTTTGATGTCACAAAGTGAAACCAGCACTCAGGTGAAAGATTATGCAGTAAGGCAAGAGGGTATTGTTTGTGTCAACCACAATTGCAAGAGCACCCAGAACAAAGGAGAGAAAAGGTTTTTTATTTTTTATTTTTTTTGAGATGAAGTCTCTCTGTGTTGCTCAAGCTGGAGTGCAGTGGCACAATCTCAGCTCACTGCAACCTCTACCTCCCAGGTTCAAGCTATTCTCCTGCCTTAGCCTCCTGAGTAGCTGGGATTACAGGTTCATACCACCATGACCAACTAATTTTTGTATTTTTAGTAGAGATGGGGTTTCACCGTGTTGTTCAGGCTGGTTTCGAACTCATCACCTCATGATCTGCCCATCTTGGCCTCCCAAAGTGGTGGAATTACAGGCATGAGCCACTGCACCCAGCCAAGTTTTTTATTTTATTTTTTTTTTTTATTATTATTATTTTTTGAGACAGAGTCTGGCTCTGTTGCCCAGGCTGAAGTGCAGTGGCCGGATCTCAGCTCACTGCAAGCTCCGCCTCCCGGGTTCACGCCATTCTCCTGGCTCAGCCTCCCGAGTAGCTGGGAGTACAGGCGCCCGCCACCACGCCCGGCTAATTTTTTTGTATTCTAGTACAGACGGGGTTTCACCATGTTGGCCAGGATGGTCTTGTTCTCCTGACCTCATGATCCACCCGCCTCGGCCTCCCAAAGCGCTGGGATTACAGGCTGAGCCACCATGCCCGGCCTGTTTTCTAAGATTTTTATTAGCCATCCTTCTGACTTTCAAAGCAACTGCAAGTGATTGCCGATAATTGCATTATGCTAATATTGACCATAATATAAATCATAGCTTGAGAGGTTCGATCAAAGACTGGCCTGAGAGCCACCAGATACACCAAATATTATTGCATATTACATTATAATAATATCACATACATATTATCACATATATATTATTACCAAATATAGCCCCGACCCCTTCAAGCAGCAAGTCTGCTGGTCTAAAATTATCCCGAAAAGTACCACTTCATCACGCGTAGTATTATTTAAAGAGCTGATACTATCACTGCTTTAAGGAAAGTTTGCAAGAAAAATCCTCTAACTGGTTGGAACTCTAAAACGATGGGCAATGGGGTGCAGGGTTGCAGTAAAGAAACTATCTAATTATGAAGTTCTGTTGACCCTGGAATGGGACAGAGTCTACCTGTTTATTAAAATGTCTTCCAAAATTTTTCCTTTGTTCTCAAAATTCTCAAACTTCAACAAATTTGTTTTAACCACCTTCTCTGAGCGTGTGTGTGTGAGAGAGACACACACACAGAGAGAGGCAAAGACAGAGAAGAGAATATAAAAGCCCTGTGATCCCCATGAGAGATACCTGCAGACCAGTGGTTCTCAACCGGGGCAATTTGGCAATGTCTAGACATTTTATTTTCATGACTAGGGGTGCTATTAATATGTAGTGGGTAGAGGCCAGAGATGCTGCTCAACATTCTACAATCCACAGGACAGCTCCCACAACAAGAATTATCCAGCCCAAAACGTCAATAGTGCCAAGTTGAGAAACTCTGCTGTACAGGCTATTAAGGAAGCCACAATTCCTGTCCTCAAGGAAGGAACAATCTAGGAGAGAGAATTAATGCCACGACCTTTGTCATCAGTACAAGTGCTCATTTATTGAGCACGTACTCTGTGTCAGGCACGTGTTTAGTGCTTCACGGATTACTTCACTGAGTCCTCCACACAATCCTATAAGATGGGTGTTATTAATGGCACTAAGGAGGGGCTTGCCTCCTACCACGTTACCATGATTTGTGCAGGGGTGCCAGGCAGTAGAACCCCAGTTTAAAACTAAGGCTCTGTAACCGAACAGTCATGGCTTCAAATCCCAGTTCTGCTACTTCTTGGCAAAATGGCCTTGGACACACTCAAGAAAAGTGCTACAGAGACTCAGAGGGGCAAGGTCATGGAGGAAAGGGAGAATGGAACATGTGAGACACAGTGACCTCCATCCATGACTGGCTGCACTCGGTGCTAAGAAGCTGACTCCAAGCCTGAGCCCAGGACAGCTCTGGGTACCCAAGAACATCCACATGCCAGGTTGGTTCACAGCCACCCCAGGAAAAGCTCACCCCACAAGAGCAACTCTCCTTCCCTCACTTTAGGGTTCAGGGGAGTAATTAGGTGGGAAGCAGGGTAGACATTAGAAACCCAGGGCAGTTCATGCTCTGGGCTCGACAAGATGCAGTACAATGAAGATGCTAATAAAAGAACATGCAGCCTGCCCACACGTTGCTTGCCTACTCCTGGCCACATCTTGGATACACAGCCAGTTATCCCCATGGAGAGAAAAGGCACTTCTGAGCAGCGGGTGCACGCAGCCACCCGCCCACACACAGCAGTGCTGTCTCTTCAAGCACGAAGCCAAGTTTGGGTTTTCCTTTTTCTCCAGCTTCTATTTTCTAGAAAAATTTACTCTGAAATCAACATCTCTTCCTGATATACACATCTGCTTTATAATTATAGAAGCCCAAAGAGTATTAATAGGGATAACGGTATATGACACAGAAGAAAGAGTAGACTTGGTCATTACCGCTATAACAGGACGACATGTTTTCTTAAAACGTATTAGATGTGACCTAAAAATTGCTTTACATGTAACCTCAACATTTAAGTGAACACGATAAAATGCAGTTTTCCCAATGATGTGCCTGTAAATAATCCATATAACTTTGTTAAAAAAAAAATCACTTCATAGGGCTATGAATAGAATATTGCATATCAAAAGAGAATACAATGTGTACTCCATCCTACAAGCAAGGGTATGTGTTGAATACTCTCTAATCACTACTGTGATGATTAAGTTCATGCTTAAGCATCAAGCCATCCATTTATTCCCTTAGGAATAGGACCCTATGCCTGCAAAATATGCCACCAAACCACAGATAACACATCAGATCACAAATCCCAGATGTTCTTGGGATAACCAAGGATGGGAACTTGAAGCTAAAATGAGGGGACTCCAAATTAGCTCAGCTGAGGGCCCCACCTTTAGTGCTGGCCAACAGCACTAAAAATACATGCAACTGCAAGATGTAATACACTGCAAAAAGTAGAAAACTCATCAGCATTCTGTTTCCGAAAATATACTGGCTTTTAAGATTGAGCATTCTGAAATTTGTGAACTTATTTTATTTATTTATTTGTTTGTTTATTTATTTATTTATTTTGAGATGGAGTCTTGCTCTGTCGCCAGGCTGGACTGCAGTGGTGCGATCTCGACTCACTGAAACCTCTGCCTCCCAGATTCAAGCCATTCTCCTGCCTCAGCCTCTGGAGTAGTTGGGACTACAGGTGACCACCACCATACCCAGCTAATTTTTTTGTATTTTTAGTAGAGACGGGGTTTCAACACATGTTGGCAAGCATGGTCTTGGTCTCCTGACCTCATGATCCACCCGCCTCAGCCTCCCAAAGTGCTGGGATTACAGGCATGGGCCACCGCATCTGGCCTCTGAACTAATTTTATAAGCACACTTAAAAATACACAATGGTGGCCGGGTGTGGTGGCACACACCTGTAGTCCTAGCTACTCAGGAGCCTAAGGCAGGAGAATTGCTTGAACCTGGGAGGCGGAGGTTGCAGTGAGCCAAGATCACGCCACTGCACTCCAGCCTGGGCGACAGAGGGAGACTCCACCTCAAAAATAAAATAAAAATAAAATAAAATACACAATGGTGCCCATCAGGAACACTTGGAAATATCAAAAACACTATTCTCCTAAAGACAGTCAGAGTCTGCCTAGCTTTGGGGCACTCCCGGACACCAACACACACACACACACACACACACACAATATATTTATATATATACCACACACACACACACATACTGACACACACCACACGTACTCATATACATACACATATGTGCATTCACACACACAACCAGCAGTGGTCTCCAGTTAAATTAGAGCATTTGCTTTGAAATGATTAATATGTAGCTCTAGAATCATTTATCAAAAATCATGCTATTAATAAAACAATAGCTACTCCCATGATTTTTAATTCAGTTCCCACCTCTAAGCCAGTGCCCCACTTTGCAGGTTAATTTCATTGCCTCTCGCCTGGATGACTGCAATAACCACACTTACCTCCCTGGATCCAACTCTTGTCCCTCACTATCCACCCTCCACACAATGGTCAGAGGCACCCTTTGTGAAATAAGACCCAGATATTCCATGTCCCTATTCAAAATCCTGCAAAAGTTTCCTACTCAGTGCAATTTAGAGTAAAGTCCAAACCTAAAGGCCCTGATGACCTCAACTCAGACCACGTTCCTTGTGTATCCTTAAGTTCCCCCTACCCAAACATGCCCTCTGTGCACTGAGCACCCATAGGTTAGTGGCAGCCTCAGGACCTTTGTCCTTTTTTCCTCTCTCCGGAGTACTCTTCCCACTTATTTCTGCTAACCGACTCCTTATTGACATTCTGAAAGAATGCACTCCGTGTGGGCAGGGATGCTTGCTTCTTCGCATTCACTGTTACTTCTCCAGTGCCTAGAAAGTGCTTGGCACATAGTAGGCTCTCAAACAGCCGAATGAATGAATGAATGAATGAATGAATGAATAAATAAATGAATGTGAATCTGCCCCATCATGTAAACTCCACGAAGACAGGGATTTTTGTCGCATAGTCAGTGCTATATCCCAGCTTCTCGAACAGCCTCTAGGACCTCAGAGCTGCTCAGTGTGGGCTTAAAAGCTGTGTCACCTTGGGATGCAACTCAACCTTCTTGAATAAATACTCATGCTCAGCTCAGAGAACCTTTCCTTGGGGACCCAGTCTAAAGTGGCCACCCCCAGGCAGTCCCAATCCCAGTTCAGATTCCTTCAGAGCCCTGACCACCGTCTGCAATTGCCTCACGTGTGTACAGTAGTTATTTCTCCTTTGTTTCTCCCCACCAAATCCTAGCTTCTTGAGAGTAAAGACCTTACCTGGCTTGCTCAGAGTTGTGCCTTAAGGACTAGAACAATATATTTGTTGAGTGAATGAATGGATGAATGAATGAACGAATGAATGAATGAATGGTGTGCCAGTACTTCTGTGCCCCCACGCAGCCAGTTTAAAGGTCACCGTGGGATAAAGGAATCCAAAATGAGAAGTGTGCTGCATGTATGCTGGCATGAAAAAGCTTTCCAGCACCTGCAGTAGAGACGCCCAGCATTGGTTCTGAGACAGGAATGTCACAATGACACACAGACTTACCCACCCAGGGGATACCCAAGTGCTTCCAAGGTGGGTGGGAGCATGTGACATCTAGGCTGGGAACATGCACACTTCCCACTGGCACTGGATCCTACCAGAAGCCTGGAGAGCATTTTATAGAAAGTGCAGGTTTAAGTGATACATCACAGACTCCATTCAGAGTAAAAAACTGGATGGAGATATTAGGACATCTGTCAGGCCCCCCACGTGGAGCTGGATTCTCTCAATGGGCAGAAACCAGCAAGATGTCTTTATAAGGTGGAAGCAGGGAGAAAAAGAGAGTTAAAAGCACCCCATACCCGTCCTCAGACCTAAATAACAGTAACAAATATGAAATGAACACTCACTCAGATCATGGCACCAACACTAAGTGCGCTTCCTGTTCCCATGGCAAACCTATCAGATAGGTGACCTTACACCTTCCACTTTACAGATGAGGGAATTGTGGCTGAAAGCAGTTAAATGTCTCATTCACACAATAAGCAAGGGGTGAAACCCAGAGTTGAGCCCACGTCTATCTGATTCCAAAGCCTGGACTTTGAACGGGTATGCTACAGTCAGTCCCAAAAAAATAACATGTTTATATCAGCTCTAAAGTTAAAAGTTGAGCCAGGCATGGTGGCTCACACCTGTAATCCCAACACGTTGGGAGGGCGAGGCCAGTGGATCACTTGAGGTCAGGAGTTCAAGACAGGCCTGGCCAACATGATGAAACCTGGCCTCTACTAAAAATACAAAAAAAAAAAATTAGCTGGGAGTCATGGCAGGCGCCTGTAATTCCAACTACACAGTAAGCTGAGGCGCAAGAATTGCTTGATCCTGGGAGGCGAGGTTGCAGTAAGCCGAGATTGTGCCACTGTACTCCAGCATGGGCAACAGAATGAGACTCTGTCTCAGAATAAGTAAATAAATAAATAAATAAATAAATAAATAAGTTAAAACTGGGAAAAGTTGACCACCCTCTGCCAGGTGTGAGCTGAGTGAACCTAAGAAGTAACCCAAGCATCACGATCATCATTTTCTTTACCTGTAAAATAATGCGTTATTGCTGGGGCTACGTGAGAATGCTTGTCAGGCACTCAGAATAGTTATCTGGAAGAGTAGATTCTCAGTGAAACTAATTCTTTCATCTTTATTATTAGACAAGTCCATAATTCCTGCATAATCTAGCAAAGTCACGACTCTTAGAGGCAGGATAGGTAGTACAGTGGTCTAGAGGCAACCAGATATTGCTTCAAGTCTTAGATTTGTTTCTACCTTCAGAACCTCAGGAAAATAATCTAACCTTCCTGAGTCAGTGTCTTCATTTGTAAAATGGGGATAATACCAGCTACCTCGTAGAGTTACAGTGAGATTGTGAGGATTTAATGAGCTAATGCACATAAAGTACTCACATAGTTCTGGGAATACAAGAAGTGCTCTACAGAAAATAGGTTCCATTAGCAGTTGTCTAAACTGTGCAGATGGAATTGGTATAATCCCTGGCCATTTTAGTCTAATTCAATTCAACAAATGTTCACTGAAGACCTGCCAGGGGCAAGGCACTGTTTCAGGCAAAAGAAGGAAGACCTGGTCCTGTCCTTAATGAGCCTTGAATAGCTTGGCCAGACAACACTATTGAAGTGATTCAGTAGGCAACAAGAAGGAGACACAAATGAGAGGGCAGGCTGGGGTCTTGGCATACCAGGACTGAATACCAAGTTCAGGAGCAGCCATTAATTCTGAGCACACTGGGATGCTGTTGCAGGTGTAAGCCGACGAATGACATCATCCAACCTATGCTTTGGAAGAATTCCATCCTTTGTGGAGAATGGATTACAGCCAGGAAAACCAGAGGCAAGGGAATCAGTGAGGAGGCTACTGCAATAGTCCAAGCAAGAGTCCATGATGGGTGTCAGTGAGGACAGAAAGATGGGCATGGATGCAAGTGTCATCCTAGAGGCACCACTTGGAGAAATTGGCAACTGATGGGATGGCGGGGGAGGCAGAAAAGAATTTACGATGACTCAGCTTTCTTGCCTAGAAGGGTAGGGAAGGTGGTAGTTTCTTACATAAAATGAGGAAGCCAAAACTAGCACCTAGTGGCTTACTGAGGGAGCGAGTGGGTCTGTCTATGTAGGAAGGGAACAGAGGAAGGGATGGTGAGAAACTGGTAAAACATCCTGGTGATGAGGAACACAGTGTACGACGGGAGGAGGCCAAAGGGGTTTAGAACTAAAGTCAAGGAACTGAATGAGATCACCAAGAACCAACTAGAAAGAGAACTGAGGATGGAACTTGAGGGGATGGTGCGTACATTGCAAGAGCCTGATGGCAGCCACAAAAGAGTGAGAATGACAGAGAGGTAGGAGGGAAACCAAGTGTCCATAATACAGAAGAGAAGAAAGTAGAAGGTTGTCCCAAAGAAATGCAGTAATTAATGGTAACACGTGCTGAGATGGAAATCACCAGATTTGGTGGTTAGGTACAATCAACGGCTTCTGAGACAGTCATTTCAGTATCGCTGAAGAGGTGGAAAAAAGAGGTGTTGAGTGCAGGCTCTTCTTTCAGGAAGTTTGTCGGAGAGAGGTCGGGAGATGAACAGCAAGCAAAGCAAAGAGAACTGGGAGAAATTCACGTAGGCAAAGGAAAAGTTGCCAGACTGGCGCAGAGCTTGGGAACATGTAGCGCCATTTAGTCAATGACTGTCTTCTTAAGGGATCCCAGGCAACCATGCAAATTAGCATGTGTAGGCCAGCAAAAAACACACTTGACAGATCTTCTGGAGCCTAATCTTCAGGACTGGGCTAGGATCGTCTGGATTAGATTTCCTCAAGGTATCTTTAAGACAAATGAGAAGGCGGTGGAATGGTCCTGCCAGGGCTGCAAGGCAGGCACGCACAGTCTAAATAGAGAACAGAATAAGGCAAGTAGGAGAACAAGCTGTGCTTGACTAAGAGAAAGAAGAAATTGAATGAGCAAGAGGAGAGGAGAAAATCCAACACAACACACAGAGGCGAATGTTAAACATCTAATCCAGAAAATGATGGGATGGGAACAAAACAAGGCACTTGACAGCAATAACCATGGGCAGAAGCTAGTTAAGGTTTTTGAACTTGTTTGGGAAATACAGCAGATGCATGCCTTCGTGTACCAGAGAAGACTCTGTTATTGCTGCTATTTAAAAAATCAAATTGCAGGCAAGACTCTTTCCAATAGGGATCTAGGTAGCAAACACAAGGACCAAGAGCCTTTGGCTGGAGGTAGAAAAGAAAATACTTTTTAAGGGAAGATCCTCCAGTCTCCAGGTATTTCATAAAAAGGAAAAAGGACTGATAGGAGAGTTCAGGCTGTCTTCCACTGGAATCAGCCATCCCAAGATAGATGGGAGGCAAACAAAAGTACAAAATGTAGATGTAAATAGACATAAATGGTAGAGTTATCAACAAAATGAGAGTTGCAGCCACAAAAATGATTTAGATGGATTAACCAAATGCTTATTAAGCAACTTGTGTATGATCAGCCTGAAGATAAGGTGGAGAGTAAGGTCAGTGCAGTTTCCTCTCTTTCCCGAGCTTAAGCTTTAGCAAATAAGAACATTCAGGGAAAGAGTATATACACGTGGGTTTATGTATGTGCACGGGCACACACACACACACCAGATAAAAGTCTCTAAATGAAAAGAGGAAAAAATCTGAGAAATCTAAGAGCTATACAGTCTACCTACTCAATAAACTCACGGAGACTGAAAATGAATCCCAGCATTTAGACCTGCCTGTCAGCTCCCATCACACCCTGCCCCAACCTCATCATTCGTGATTCACAAATGGCTTCTGCTTCTGACAAGCACATGAACCCGGGTACCCCACACCAATTTCCTAACTTTTCCCATCTGTGGTGTTTATACCCACAGGGTTCAAATCTCAGCTAAGTCACTCAAAGCTACATAACTTTAGGCAAGTTGCTTGATCTCACCACGCCTCAGTTTCCTCACATGTAAAATGAGAATAATGATGGTACCTTCCTCTTGGGCTGGTTGTGCAATTTAAATGAGTTAATCTGTGTAAAGTGGTTGGAACAGAGCCTAGTACGGAGTTGGTGCCCTGTAAGGACGGGCTGTTTTTGGCACCCTGCCCTCCTGAAATTCCCCCTACCTTCCTCTCCACTGATCCAAATCCACTGTCTTTTTAAAAAGCCAACCCAAATATTTTACTTTCCATTAGTATGCTTATAAGCCCAGTCCCAGTACACGTATTTACTGCTCCAGGAAAACCAGGATGAATAAGACCCAGCCTTGCCTTGAGATCACAGTCTACCTGGGGGAATGGACAGACATTCCAAGGAAGACCAGCAATGATCTTCATTGCCGATGAATCAGTAATTTAACAAGCACTGTGAATTGGCATTACTCATTGAGTGTCCCTCATTGGATTTTGCCTTACTCTCCTAACTCCCAAAGATGTCCAATTTGTACCATGATATTCTGCTGCAATGGTGTTTGCTTTGTTTTCTCTCCATTGTTTCAACATAACCTGCTCTGACTTGTTTAACTTGATCGAAAGGTACCCATTCTGGGACTGGACCTTCTAATTCTGTTCCCCAATCCACTCCTCCCCAACAACCACCTTTTACCAACAGGTATTTGGCAACTGCATATTAACCCTTTGTAGTTGGTCAGAACAGTGAAGTGTCTCCAGCAGAAAAGTCCCAGGGCCTGGGAAGCTTGGTTTCCAATCTGGTATGACTTTGGACTACCTAATCATTGCTGAGTCCTTTCCATATTCTCATGGTGTATATACAAGGACACTATACATACATGGACTAGTGTATTAATAATAACAAAAATAACAACAGTGAACGTTTGTCAAGGTTTCATGTGCCAGGTGCTAGATCAAGTGTTTTACATATTTCATTCATCCCCCCGAAAGTCCTGTAAGAAAAGTATCGCTGTCACTCCACTTCACAGTTGAGGAACCTGACATGCAGAGAAGCCCCAATAGAGCAAGGAAGAGACACCAAAAACTGGTTCTCCGAAAATTTGGGAAGCAATGGCAACAGCCACTCTTCCTTCCTCCATGGTGTTTGAATGGCTGGATCCATCACTGTGTCTTCAGAACCACCCAAAAAGAAAGGAAAAATCCCTGAATCAAAAGGAAGAGAACGCTGCTTCCTAAAAACAGCCTACCCAGACACCATCTTTCCACAAATTCCAGCCCCATTAAGATCCCATTACCCTCAATGTTCTCCAACTCTTCCAAAAGCATACAACCAGCATGTTTAAAACAAAAACATAAAACCAAATGATTTTTACCTTCTACAGCAAGCTTGTTCAACCCATGGGCCCGGGGGCTGCATGCAGCCCAGGATGGCTTTTAATGTGGCTCAAAATTTACAAGTTTGTAAGTTTTCTTAAAACATTATGAGGTTTTTTATTTTATTTTATTTTATTTTTTTTAGTTCATCAGCTATCGTTAGTGTATTTTATGTGTGGCTCAAGACAATTCTTCTTCTTCCAGCATGGCCCAGGGAAGCCAAAAGATGGGACACCCCTGTTTTAGAGTTTATACTTATGGTTTGCAGAAATGCACGGCTTCACCAAGAACTTAAATGAGGTAGTGCCTCAATCTAGAAGGAAAAACCTAAAGAAATGTACCCCTTGCTGACAGGGGAAGGAAGAGAGCTGAGATCTTTTTATTTTTAAAACTTTAACATACTGTTTCCTGTTACTACCTTACTATTGTCAAGTTTAAGCAAAGAAAGGCTCAGAGGAACAGCCAGGCATTCAGCATTTGGGGATTCGGTTTGGGTTCTTGCTGGTTAAAAAGGAAAAGAGGCACCAGACAGATACTCACTCTCCAAGACTAACTTCACCATAACCCCACCCCAAAGACAACCAAACCTAGTTCTCTAGAAACTCTCTGGCTCCCACCAACTCAAGCTGTAAGGAACTCCCACTACGCCTCAGCCATTGAAACGCTGTCATCAAGATTCTTGCTCAGCCTAAAATAATGATGTACTCAATGGCTTAAAAATAGTCTGGGGTCCCAAAATAAGGATCCTAAAAAATGAGGAGTTATCACAGAATTTAAATCATTCTCACTGCCAATTTCTCCACGAAAACTCCTCATTCATTCAGCTCCATCTCTGAACATTTCATTCAATTCATTGGTAACAAATCTGAGGTCAATTTACCTAGCACAGTACAGCAGCATCTGCAATTTCCTCAGTGGTGTGAAGAATGAGTAACAGTACAGGTAATCAGTGTGTGTAAATAATAACCTGTGATGCTGAAAACGGTGAGAAAAGAAAAAGAAACTCAGGAAGAAACACAGGGTCGCTGGCGGCAAAGGTGGTACCCCCAGAAAATGTCTCCCCCTCTCTCCAAGTAAATGTTGTCAATAAAACTGCAGGAGCTGCTAAGTAATTTCATCACTGCCTCTCTTTTATTAGATTTCTAATTAATTACAATCTGATATGTCCAGGGTCATCTACATCCAACAGGTGGATGAATTTCTAAAATGATGCTTGTACGTATCACCCACAGGGTTGCCGACAGCAGAGTAGCCAAGTCCAATAGCAACATCACATAACAAGACGCAAGATGAAAGCAAATTTTTTGGATTCCAACCCCGTTGCCAGCTTTGAAAAAACATTAAAGTTCCCCAACAATAGGAATACTCTGATGCCATCATCCAAATAAGAAATACACAGTTTTATGTGCATGGACCTTTTGTGAAATAAGAATCTTATTAAACATTCTCTTGGGTCAGAAACAGCAGCTCGTTTTGTACTCTAAGGATATAGTTTAAACTACCAGAGGTGAGAAAGCACATCTTCAAATACAATAAGCAATATAAACACTTCTGGAGGAAAAGATCATAAGTAAATTAAATCAACAAATATTTATCGAGTGCCTCAGCCTTAATACTGTGATGTCCCTGTCAGAGAGCTCCCTAAACTGAGCTTTCTGTGAGAAACAGAAAGATGTCATTCGAGTCTTCCCGAAAAATAAGCAATTAATCATACACTGCTTCAGATTAATTGCAATACCTCAGATCTCCCACATCATTCTGCCTTTTCCCCTGAAATCTAACTCCCTCGAATCCTCCCTGGCCTTTCAGATCACTGACTAATACCCAAAGCAAGCTTGCATTCTGACCCAGCCAGCCCACTGCTAACCAGAACTAGAACTCTCCACACATGTCCTTCCAGTCTGATGTGTGACCTTCAGTGTGCTGCGTGTGTCAAGGTTATGCTGCCCACTAACCATGCATCCTTCAGCATCAGGCCTCCACTTCTGCCCTGCTCTTTGATGCCAATGGCAAAACCTCCCAATCCTGCTGAGCCATTTCAAACCCATCTGATGGCACATTCAACAGCTAGTTAGCTCTCTGCCTCTACCACCACCATCCAGACTGCTTTGGGGTTGTAGAGCAAATCAGACAGAGAGGCACATCTAACACTACCAAAATCCAACCCGAATTTGAAACCCAGCCCCCAGGGAGGGGATCAAGAAAGACAACTTCAACATCTTGCAACATAAAAACCTCTCTCACATTCAACCACAGCCCACGACCTTATTTCATATCAAATGCCCAATTCCCCACAATACTCTGAAATCTTTTCAGGAACGTTACTGTCAAAATAGCACCCATGGGGAGACACCATCCAGGAACCAATATAACATCCCTATAAATCAATATCTAAGCTACAAATACCACAAGGAGGGAAAGATGCTGCCAAGAAGAATATCAAATTCTGCTCGTCTCCTAAGTGGGCAGCAACTAACCCAACATTACCCTCTGAGAACCTGAAAGTGCAGGGACCAGGGTGGCTGGGGAATAACACCACCAGTCCCAGATCTTCTGGGGAACTCACTCCTCTGAAAACAGAATGTCATTGTATCATGAGAGAATGAGGCAAGATACTGACCTCCCACATCCACAGAAGCTACTGCATTTTACAGAAATTCCAGGAGGCTCCTGGAAGCCTGGACCCTCTAATTCCAAGTGCTATGTTAATGCATTTTTCAATAGCTTTTATGAGAATGGAGAAAGACCTACCAGGTCAAGAGGTTTACAGTGATATTTATATTTCAATTTTCTAGTCTCCTGTTTTTTTCCCCCTATGAAGCCCAGTTTCTGAGAATCAATGACTCGGCTACATCACACTCCCTCCTGGTGGCTCACAGTAACCGGGCTTTCTCTGGCCGCCAGCGCTCTACCAGCTCAGAGAGGCTCAGCTGCCAGATCCCTGATCTTGCAGCATACTTGGAGAGGAGCCGAGCACCATCTCTCTGCTAGAGCTCTGGTTCAGCCACTTGCAGCTCAGTTAAACCCATCAGGAAACCTCTAGCTTATGAGACAAGGTTTTTAGGATTCTTTCGATACAGCCAAGATAGCAACCCCCATCCACCCACTTGAGAGACAGATACATAGATGGTTAGAGAGATGGGCAGCTCATCTTAACTCCTGCACATTTCTCCTTTGACCGGGGATCTGCACTGCTGGAAATCTCGCACTGTCTCCCCTCTAAAGAAGACCAAAGATTGGAAAACTAACCCAAAGTACCCAATTGACAATTATGATACCACAGACAGGAACAGGTACCTTACACACTGCAAAATGAGAATATTAACAGGCTACCCCGGCAAAGCCCTAACAGGTAGACTGCTTTCCCAATGCAGGCGACTAGCAGCTTCCCTCCACTGTACTCCCCCCACCTATTTCCCCACCCCCCACCACCACCTTTGGCTCCAAAAGCCTTGCATCAATGCAGGTCCCCTTAAAAAGTCAAACGTTCACTTACTCAGATCTACCAAGAATCCCCAGTGCCTTGCTGTACGAAAACCCCACAAACGGCAGTTCTTCACCCGAGAAACCTGAGGGGCTCAGCTGGCACGGAGAGGATGAAACCCACGAATTCTTCTCTGGTTCATCAAAATTGGAGGTGTCATCGTCAGACTTGAGGGTGGGAACGAAGGGGGGAGGAGCTGGTTAAAGAAAAACAAGAAAGGAGGGGGGGAGGAAAAAAATTTCAGCCGGATTCAACACTGTTGCGGAGAAGATCGTCTTACTCCTTCGGCGCTGGCGATGGCACTGCAGCGCCTGCTTTCAATCTAGCTCGCAACCTCGGCTCCTACAGCAACAAGAGATTAACCCCTTCTCTGCCAACATGGCCACCAACCCGCAGACAGGCTGCCTTCCCGCCTGGGGTAAACTGAAGAGCAAACTCAAACAGGTCACTTGGGCCAACGAAAGCACTTGGGGAACTCCTGGGGAAGCTGCTCCTTCCTGCTGTTTCCAGAAGGCTCCTACAGAGCAGCTGCTGGCTAGTGCCGGGATGCTAGGTGACCTAAACCTATGGATTCACTCCTCCAGACAGGTCTAAATTATTAACGATTAGCATTAATTGTTGAAATAAGATGGAACTTCTACATTTTGTGGATTAACCGGGATAACAGGAAGGACCAAGAAAAGGGATGTGTGAGGTTCTGGAACTCCTGTTAGGATACCACTGCAGTCTACTTCATTCATACCCGGACAAGTCGACTCCGAGATCTTATTAACCACTTTATTTTTTTTTTTTTTTAAAGTTCATTATGCCTCTTCCCCAGCGCAATCATGCCCATCAAATCCACTGCAGTTTAATCAGCATAATGAAGCACCAGCCAAATAAAGTTCCTACCGGTGATCTACAGCACCCCTGCGCGCTGACGGTGGGAATGCACGGATGGACGTATGCGGCTCCTACCTCCTTAAGGGCTTCACTCCCGGCTGGGGGCGTGTTACATCCTCTCCACTTCCTGCCGACCTACTAAGCGCTCTCGGTCAGGGAGGTGGACACTCGTCCATCAGTCACCAGGAGGCTGCCCATCGCGGTGGGCTCCCGGGGGTGTCCCCAGCCAGAAGCGTTACCATGGTTGCGGGCTGAGGCGTCCGTGGCGGGCCAGCCAGGCGAGTTGGAGAGCCGAGCATCACATCCCCCGCAGTGCAGGCTGCATGCTCCCGGCGTGCGTGCTCTGGCTGTAACCCCACCTGGCTGCCGCCTGCGTGCCAGGGGCCAGTGCTGATCCCAGTGACAGAGCAGCATGAGTCACTGCCCGCCAGGGCTCGCTAGAGCTCCCCCTAGGACAGTTGTCACAGCCCTTCACAGCCCAGACTTCTTTTTAACTCCTCGTTTTCTGGACAAAGCTGGGTGCCAGATATGAGCAGCAAGCAGTCTGTTTTCTGCTTACAGACTCCAAAAAATCTGGCTGTTTCCAAAGTTCCCCGATGACAACAACATCCGAAGTGGCGCTGGGAAGTAATTGGAGCAGGGAAGGGATGTGGAGGGGAGAGGAGATGAAGCCAGAGGTCTGGCTGTTCCTGAGAAGTACAAAAGAACATTCTCAGAGCTTCAGGTACATTGAGATGAGGTGGGAGAGTGAGGAAGATTTAAGATGTAAAATGTGCACTACTAGAAAATTATTTAACACCTCCAGCCTCTCAAGAGAATTTAAATCTTCCCTGTTAGTGTCAGAATCTACTTGCTTAATACTTTAAAAATTAGCTGATGGAAAGAAAAATTAGATTGAACGCTTCAGCCCACATCCCATGTGTACTTCCAACAACATAGGCTCAAATCCAATCTGATTTCAATTATCCAGTACATTTTTTAATAGCAAAAAAAAGTTTTAATGGAAATTGTATTTCATTAGGATCAAAAAGAGAAGTTTTCCTTCCTGAAATAAGGAAACTGAGATAACAACTGAGGAGATTTATGGAGAGAGATTTGCAGATGATACTAATATGGAAGCAAAGTGGTTAATGGCAATTGTTCTGGCATCTGAGTTCAAATCCAAGCTCCACCATTTACTAGTTGTGGGACACTGGGTAAGTCACTTAACCTCTCTGAACCTCAGTTTTCAACATGGCAATATCTATTTCAATGGACTATTAGGAGGTTTAAATAAAATAATCCATATAAAGTGTTTAGCACAGTTCTTAGCATACAATAATCACTCCACAAAGATGACCTGCTATTATTGCTGCTGCTCACAGGAGCTGCATGTTTAAGACAGAACCTGCAGTTCTTGAAGGCTAGTGAGATACAGCAGAATCTGTATTGAATGTTCGTCTTCCCTGCGCAGGGCAGAGACACATCCATGTGGATGTTTATGTTAATATCATTTAATTCCTAGTAGAACTTTAATTCCTTTCCATTATATTCTAATTTATCTTTAGGAGACCAAAATAGAATTCAATTTCTGAGTGAGAAGTATAACTAATGGAGGGTAAAAGCCACCCTCGGTGATAAAATAAGGTTTGTCTATAAAACTCTTGCCATGCTCAAAGCTAGCTTAATGTGGTTGAGATTAGAAAAAGGGGCAGATAATCTTCAAGTTAAAAGGAAGAAGAAATAGGCCAGGCACAGTGGCTCATGCCTGTAATCCAGCACCTTGGGAGGGTGAGGCAGGTAGATCACCTGAGGTCAGGAGTTCAAGGCCAGCCTGGCCAACATGGTGAAACCCCATCTCTACTAAAAATACAACAAAATTAGCCAGACGTGGCACATGCCTGTAGTCCCAGCTACTTGGGAGAACCTGGGAGGTGGAGGTTGCAGTGAGTCGAGATCGTGCCATTGCACTCCAGCCTGGGGAACAAGAGCAAAACTCTGTCTCAAAAAAAAAAAAAAAAAAAGGAAAGAGAAGTCAATGTGAAATATACTAGCTGGTAACAGGTAAGATATTCACAGCAAAGATTAAAAGCTAGGGATATAAACCTCCAGACAGCTAGTCAGTCAAGTACAACAGGAAAGTTTGAAAAGAAGGGCTTCTTAGGGCCACATTCAGACAGAGGAAAAAGCCACAGCCTTAAGCCAGAAAGAAGTGGGGAAACTGGAAATATTCTGCCCTCCAGAAAGTGATGAGGATGTTTACCCTTGTCCAGGACCCTTCAGGAGGAAAGAAATAAAGCAGATAGGAAGAAACAGTAACCTCAGGTAGAGTGTCCACATTTATAGTATCCTGTTACAGTTCAAGAAATGAACATGAATACTGGTCCAGGATCACTGAGCTCTTGGAGCACTGGCAGATACAAGTGGAGAACAACTTATAGGGGCATTTTTGCAACCCAGGGCACACAGGATTTTCTCCCCACCCCCGGCCCCACCCCAACACCCTCCTTCCAATCCCTACCAGAAATAAATTCACAATTAAAAAGTAAAAATCAACAACTACACTTTACGGGTGCAACAACAGACACAAGAAATGGGGAGAATTAGCCCTCCAAAAACTGCAGATAAAAGAACAATCTAAAATGAGCCATAAAATAAAATTTTATTATCAAGGTAAATTAGTAGAAATTCTAATGAAAGAACATGACACTTTGAAAAAGAACCAGGTACATTTGAAAGGAACCAAACTGAACTTCCATAAATAAAGTCTTGTTCTTGAATTTAAGGTTAAAAGTTCACTGAATGTGTTAAACAGCAGACTAGATACAGCTGAAGAGAAACTTAATGAACTAGCAGTTAGAGTTGAGGGAATCACATAGACGCTTGATACTTAAGCTATGATCTGTACACTGGCATTATCACCATCACTCAGGAGCTGGTTAGAATTTAATTCTTTAAGAATCCCAGGCCCTGCCCCATACCCACGAAATCAGAACCTACATTCTAACGAGGTCCCCAGGTGATTCATGGGCACACCACAGTTCAAGAAGCATTTGTATACAATGCAACACACAGAGACAAAGAGATGGAAAACATGAGAGGTCAGAAGACAAAGACAGAATGAGAAGATCCAATACACATCTAATGGGGCACAGAAAGAGAAATTAGAGAACTACTTTAAAATCTGGATGCTGCATTTTTTAAGGATTGTGTAAAATCTGGTCACATCCAAAAACTAACAAGTATGTGATCACATATATCTTGGGGATATAATTCTTCTATTTCTTATACCTTATATAAAATGTCTCTTTTTTGATCCTTACAAAGTGTGATTTTTTTTTGCTTCAATAAAGGTATTTTTAGTTCACCGAAATCATATTGATCTTGAGTCTATGCTGATGGAGGTACACATGGCTCCTCAGTACGCAGCACAGTGACAGGTACATAGTAGGTGCACAGTAAATATTTGCTAAGCAAATATATAATTAAATGGCCAAAAAATAGGTCTTGTAAAGACAGCACTAACATAACACAGGCCACAAACAGGGTACTTGATGTTTGAATTAAATGAAGAGGTTTTAAAAGTTGAGATTGCTCTGTCTGAGAAATATGTTAATGAGTACCTACACTAATCATTTCTGATACAGTATTATGAAATCATCAGCTCCTGCTGCTGCCACATACCCACCACATTCACTAACGACAAATAAGAAATCACATAGTAAGATCTATTGTTCACTGGGAAAAGCCACTAAAAAAAGAGAAAAAAATATTTCCATATATATATATATTTTTTTTTTTTTTTTTTAAATAAATCAGCCTGTTTGAGGTAACATCAGAACACGGTCTCCTTAGTGGCACAGGCTATATATACAAGTAACTTCTTGAGGTTGTTTTTTTTTTTTTTTTTTCCCAGTTATAAGACTGATAGCAGAATCAAGGCTTTCAGAAACAAAGAGCTATTTTAGGAGCTGTAGATAATTTCTCTTCTATAAATTCTCTCTCTCTCTCTTTTTTAATCCTAACATTCACTAAAAGCTTTTGGGGGGAAAAATTGTCATCCTCAAAAATATGCGAAAAAAACAAAGAAAGAAAAACCAAATGGATTTGTCCTCCTGGGACTCCTTCTAACATGCTCCTTTGAGCTCCAGCTGCCTCATTCCCACCTTTGATTTTGATTTTTCAGCATAGCCCACTAACACCTCAAACAATACCTGGCTGTCCTCATTCAATGTTTAATATCTATTTTTTTAAGAGAATGAATGAAAAGCAAGAACCTTACATGGAGAATAATTAGTCAGACCTAATGTGCCATTCCACACAACATGCCGCTTTAGGAAACCCAGGAAATGATATGCTTCAGAGTACCCAATTTCTTCATGAAGAACTAGCATATTAAAAACAAACAAACAAACAAACCTGAGCCTAGTAAAACTCCTCTAAGACTTTTAATCATCACCACGGATGGCAGAAGTGGGAGATAAATAAGAGCCAGCACTGTGTCACAAAGGATGAAGGCACATAAATAATTATTGTGTGATGATATAATGAATCAGGACTGTGCCTAGAATACAGTGGGCACGTGCTAATATTCAACCAAAAACACGTTCAACTTCATTCTCCCTACCATGATGTCCCTCACCCTTTTAAAAAAATGTTAATTGACTAATTAGACACTATGTTCAAATTTAAAGGAAGATTACCCAAAAAAACAGCTATCTTCCAGTTGCTTAAAATCTGGAGCACTAATGTGATCATACTTATCAATGTTATGAAGACAGAACTGTGAAATAAATGAAGAGGAGAATATTTGTGTTGTTTAGAGGTCAAGATATGGGTGTGAAAAGCAAAGAATACATAAACTGACTGATGGCAAGTTTTGCCAATGGGGAATGCAGTTTTTTGCGAGTTCCTGCAGGGAAGTGTCACGAAGGGGATTTAATCTCAAGAGCTGGTTAAAAGGTATCTTCGTGGGATGGAGTGGGGAAAAGTGCTACTTTAGAAAAGCCCCAGAAGCCAGAGCAGTGGCCCAAGAGCAGAGTGAATAATGAGGCAGGGAAGAAAGTGAAAGTGAAGTATTGGTGGATTGACAGAGGTAAAACCAGAGAGTTATAGAGTGCTGGGTTAGTGTCAGTACTGAGACAGATATAATCATTTCGATAGTGATGGGTGGAAGAGGCTGGTGCTAGAAACCTCCAAAAGACAAGTCTACAATAGTCAACATGACAAATTCTACACTAAGGAACTGATAACAGAAACAGAGAGGATGGGATTAACAGGAGACACGTTTGTAATACTATGAGAGAGATATATATAGGTTTTCATCCACAGTTCCTGGCTCATGACTCCCATAGTCCTTGTTACAATCTTTTGTTATTTAGGGGCACTCCAGGATTTAGAAGCAGGCCTTGAAAAACAGAATCTCTCTCTCTCTGACCTCCTCCTGCCCTCCTTTCATCTGCTCAAGGCAGGACTTTAATCTTCCCTCACCTTTCTGACTTGGAGCTGGCCATAAAGAAATTTCCTCTGCCTTATCTGATTACAGGTCAGAAGACCCTATTTCTGAAGGGGTCCTTCCCCATAACCTGGAGGAATGAATGCTACACAAAGAGGCCAAGAAGGATCTGAACAGACAGGCCTTGCTGGGATCCCCCACTCAGTCTATGAGGATTAGATGATAGCCTTTTTGTGCAATCTCATTTCTACATGGTTGTTGATCATGCCTATCCAATGGAGTCTCCATGAAAGGCCCCAAGAGGACAGGGTTCGGAGAGCTTCCGGATAGCTGAACACGTGGAGGTTCCTGGAGGGTGACCAGGGAGGGCGTGGAGCTCGCAACCCTTCCCCCATACCTCACCCTATGCATTTCTTCATCTTTATCCTTTGCAATGTCCTTTAGAATAAACCAGTAAATGTGTTTTCCCAAGTTCTGTCAGCAGCTCTAGCCAATTAATTGAACTCAAAGAGGGGGTTGCAGGAACCCCAATTTGAAACCAGTCAGTGAGAAGTTCCAGAGGCCTGGACTTGCAACTGGTGTCTGAAGAGGGGACATTCTTGGGGACTGAGCCCCCCGCCTGTGGGATTGAGCCCTACCTCCAGGCGGATAGTGCCGGGACTGAACGGGAGGACACCCAGTGGTGTCCACTGCAGAACTGACTGCTTGCTTGGTGGTGGGGAGAAAGCCCCCACACATCTGGTCACAGAAGTCTTCTGTGGTATTGACGGTTGTGGTGTGAGAGTGGAGGAAAGACAATTTGAGTTTTTCCACATTCAGGTTATAGAAAGAAGTGGCAAAATGTGGCTGGGCATAGTGGCTCACACCTGTAATCCCAGCACTTTGGGAGGCAGAGACAGACAGATCATTTAAGGTCAGGAGTTCGAGAGCAACCTGGCCAACATGGTGAAAGCCCATCTCTACTAAAAAAAATACAAAAATTGGCCTGGAGTGTGCTCCTGTAATCTCAGCTACTCGGGAAGCTGAGGCAGGAGAATTCCCTGAACCCAACAGACAGAGCTGAGGTGGTGGCACTGGCTCCAGCCTGGGCAACAGAGTGAGATTCCATCATCTCAAAAAAAAAGAGTGGCAAAATGTGACAACTGATGTTAGAGCAGAGATTCTGATGGAAGCTCTTATCATGGGAACAACTCTGAGAGAAAAGGCTGCAACGGGAAGAAGAGGAAGATATCCCATATTGAAGTCTCATGGGAATGAACCAAGAGAACAGATTAGGGATCAGCAAATAGAGCTGGCTACTAAATATACGTAAGTAATTGATCCCATGAAAACAGATTACATTGTCTAAGGCCTCAGCCAAGGCCTCAGCCAAGCCCCCTAGTTTCTCCCCTTCCACTGGGAAGTGGTCAGGTATG
This sequence comes from Mandrillus leucophaeus, assembly GCF_000951045.1. Lineage (NCBI taxonomy): Eukaryota > Metazoa > Chordata > Mammalia > Primates > Cercopithecidae > Mandrillus > Mandrillus leucophaeus. Next base: position 4,993,775 of record NW_012107585.1, read on the forward strand.
ACTTGTCCACACGACACATTGCATATAAGAAGTTCAAGGCTGTACCTGGTGGCTAACATCTGTAATCCCAGCATTTTAGGAGGCCAAAGCAGGTGGATCACTTGAGTCTAGGAGTTCAAGACCAGTCTGGGCAACATGGCAAAACCCTGTCTCTACAAAAAATATTAAAAAATTAGCCAGGGGTGGTGATGCACACCTGTAGTCCCAGCTACCAGGGAGACTGAGACGGGAGGATCATCTAAGCCTGGGAGGTCAAGGCTGCAGTCAGCTGTGAGTGTGTCACTGCATTCTAGCCTGGGTAACAAAGTAAGACTCTCTCTCAAAAAACCAAAAAAAGGTAGTTCAAAAAGAAGATAAAGTAGATCCAGTTTGCAATAGACTTAAATAAATTAAAAATTATCCCATATCTTTGCCTCCCCAAAAAGTCATAAAAATACTTCAGGGTAACATCGATTTGGGCTGGTGATCAATTTTTACAATGCTGTCTTCAAAGTCAATGAATAAAGAAGCCAGCATTCCCAAAGTAGTCGTCCATCAATCACTCTAAACAATGCCAGGGTCTGGCTGCCAACAGCTAAGCAGATAACCTCTCTGGTGGTGGATTTCAATGGAGATGTGAGCTCTAGCTGACTCTCGCCATACCCAAAAGCCATGTCCCAATGAAGCTGCTTAATATTAAATTTTTGGTAATCAACTTACACTTCCCCACAGATTTCATACTTTTAGAGATGCTTTCCCTCACTTCTGGATAGCACTTTAACCAGACTTCTTAACATTTTAGCTTTACTTTGTTTTTTCTCTCCCTCTCAGTCTAGGTACTCAGCAATCTGTGAAACACCTACATAGGCTAGAAATACTCAGAAGAGGAACATTTCAAATTGCAACTAGTCATGAGTGCATTTCTTTGCAAAGCTGAATTTGGATATACCCAGTTTTTCACCCCAGTGGATATTCCCCAGGGAAATTTTTTTTTTTTTTTTTTGAGACTGAGTCTTGCTATTTTGCCCAGGCTGGAGTGCAGTGGCACAATCTCGGCTCACTGCAACCTCTGCCTCCTGGGTTCAAGGAATTCTCATGCTTCAGCCTCCCATGTAGCTGGTATTACAAGTGTGCATCACCATGCCCAGATACTTTTTTTGTATTTTTAGTAGAGATGGGGTTTTACCATGTTGGCCAAGCTGGTCTCGAACTCCTGACCTCAAGTGATCCGCCCACCTTGGCCTCCCAAAGTGCTGGGATTACAGGCGTAAGCCACCACACCTGGCCCAACCAGGACACATTTAAATAATAGCAAAGGAGCTAGCTTATCAGCACCTGCTTGCTGTAGGCCCAGGCAAACTTCCCTTTCAGCACCTTCCCCCATGAAATACCTATACCCAATAACATATCAGACTAGATTCATTCTTTGCTGCCTTCCCAATCTCTTTAGTATCTTTTTCTCCAAGCTTTTTTTTTTTTAGAGACAGGGTTTCACTCTGACACCCAGGAGGGAGTGCAGGGGTACAATCATAGCTCACTATAAGCTCGAACTCCTGGGCTCAAGCAATCCTCCCACCTCAGCCTCCCAAGTAGCTGCGATTACAGGTGCACACCACCATACCTAGCTAGGTTTTTGGTTTTTTTTTTTTTGGTAGAGACAGGGGTCTTGCTATGTTGCCCAGGCTAGTCTCGAACTCCTGGCCTCAAGTGATCTCTCGCCTCGGCCTCTCAAAACTTTCCTCCAACAGCGAGAAGATTTATTCTTAAATTTTTATTACGAAAATTTTTACATGCACCAAAGTAGTAATATAAAATTAACTCTCACGTGCCCATCATTGGCCTCGACAACTGGCCACTCCCACTCTCATTTCATCCACACCCATCCCTGCTTTGTTTGCTTGTTTGTTCATTATTAAAATCAGACATCATATCACTTCGCCCATAACAACTGCAATAAGTACTTCTAATATAGGATTTCTCAGCTGTGGCACTACTGGCATTTAGGATTGGAAAATTATTTGTTGTGGGGCACTGTCATGTGTATTACAGGGTGTTTAACAGCATCCCTGGCCTCTACCTACCCACTAGATGCTAATAGTACCCCCAAGTCATGACAATCAAAAATATCTCCAGAGAATAGCTTGAACCCAGAATTGGAAGTTGCGGTTAGCCGAGACCATGCCACACTGTATCCCAGCCTGGGCAATAGAGCGAGATTCTATCTCAAAAAAAAAAAAGTCTCCA
>NW_012107585.1:4997551-5000962 GCF_000951045.1 Mandrillus leucophaeus
AGACATATCCAGGAGGTGGATGATATTCTAAAGGACAATGACCTAGCTTCTTCATCAAGTCAATGGCATGAAAAAAAATATATATATATATATTTTTTATAAATATTTATATTTTATAAATATATATATATACACACACACACACAAACATATATATATATATGAATGTTCCAAATTTTCTCATTTGAAAAAGCTTAAGCCTATCTCCATAGCTGACTATACTCCAGAATATGAGTGACTTTAAATCCAACTGTTGAGGAGTGTTGGCAAGGAAGTAGAGGAAGATCTCTTACATATACACCGTTGCTGGGAATATAAAATGGGACAACCACTCAGGAAACGTTTGGTAGTTTCTTGAAAAGTTGAACATATGCCTACCCCATGATGTAGCCATTTCACCCCTAGATGCTTACCCAAGAGGAATGAATGCACATGTCCAGAGACTTGTACAGGAATGATAAATGCAACTTTGTTTCAAATAGCCAAAAGCTACAAACAACCCAAATTGTTTATCAGCAGGGGACTGGATAAACAAATTGTGGTATATCCATTCAATGGAATACTACTCAGCAATCAAAAGAAATGAACTGTGATACCTCCCACAATATGGATGAATCACAGAATAATGTTGAGTGAAAGAAGACAGACAAAATAAGTAAATACTGTATGCTTCAATGTATGTTGAAATTTAGAAAATACAAACTACAGTAAGAAGAAGGGTATCAGTCATTGCCTGGGGATGAGGGAAGGGATGGGGAGGAGCAGAAGGGGCAGAAGGAAACTCTTTGGGGTGATGAACAAATATGTTCATTATCTTGAGCCTAGTGATAATCTCACAGGTTCATGTCAAACTTAACATACATGTGACATATTATATGTCTATTATTCCTCAACAAATTTGTTTGCAACTGTTGGGAAGTGAGATATTTTGTCCCCAATCCTTCTGTGGTCTAAGGAGCTTACACTCAGGTTCCTTCACTCCAAAAGGCATTAGTGTTGAAGAAACACACACATTTAGTCTCATCCTTCTGTTTTTTGTTGTTGTTGTTGTTGTTTTGGTTTTGTTTTGTTTTGTTTTTAATGGAGTCTCGCTCTGTTGCCCAGGCGGGAGTGCAGGGGTGAGATCTCTGCTCACTGCAACCTCCACCTCCCAGGTTCAAGAGATTTTCCTGCCTCAGCCTCCCTCCCGAGTAGCTGGGATTACAGGTACATGCCACCACATCCAGCTAACTTTTGTACTTTTAGTAGAGATGGGGTTTTGCCATGTTGGCCAGGCTGGTTTCGAACTCCTGACCTCAGGTGACCTGGCCACCTTAGCCTCCCAAAGTGCTGGGACTACAGGCGTGAGCCATCGCACCTGGCTAGGTCTCACCCTTCTACTCACTCCTCCAATAAGGAAGAAGGAGGTTATCTGGCTCATGAAAAGTAGACATTTATTTGGCCATGTTATACTAGAAGGCAGAATTACTCTGTCTTGAAAGTAAGGGCCAAACTTAAAACTTCCTCTTTTACTGCCTAGGCACAGGCGTAGCAGGCACTCAACCAACCGGCCTTGTCCTCCTTATTACCATCAGGCCCCCTGTTGTGGCAAGGCCCCCACCCCGTTCATGAAGGAAGGCCACCATTCTTTTCTGTCGGTAGGATGGGCAAATTTACCAGAGCCCTGCATCAGAGCTTACTGAGTGCTTGCCTTGCCAAGAATAAAGTGGGTATTTTGGTCCCTATCTGGCTATCTGTTCTTTGTGTGTGTCCTTTATAAGTCAGAATTTTGAAGTGCTGGAAGGGTGGTCTTAGATCCCAAACTGCCAATGCTGTAGCTGAATGTTCCATCACCACAGATGAACAGAGTTGGCTATATTTATTTTCTCTGAAGTGAGACACCAGAAATGATTTCCAAATTCTCAGTCATGAACCACCTGGGCCTCTAACTCTTTGTCCTGAGGCTTTCATCTCTTTTGATTCCTGCCAACCGCCCTCTTTAGTTCTATCCAAACTTCACCCTCAGAAAATGAGCATAACTGCAATCACCATACTCACAGAATTGATTAGAAAGTTGGCTGCTGAATATAGTCCCAGATGTTTAATATAATTTTGAATCTTTGGCCAAATCATTTCCACGTTTGCTTGGTTGTGAAAGGTTTTCCCGCAAGTGAGAATTTAAGGGTTGAAGACTCCAATTTATGGGCTCTCCAACAAACCCACTCTCTGTTTCCCATATTCCCCCAAAAAAGGCATTAATTTATCTCACTTAGAAATGATTTACCAAACTTGGATTTGGCATTGCACTGTTGGCTTGCACTAAGAGGCCCGGAAGGAAGCAGTCCTATGGAAATTGCCAGGGTACGTTTCCAAAGGATGGGGCCCACCAGGTGACAGGGGGTCTCATTTATGGGAAACCCAGTGGTGAAATTCCTCAGGGCTCAGTATTCAGAAAATTGCGTCTCCTCTGAGCAAAGCATTCTGGACTTTTTTCTCATGGGACTGGGGCTCTTGTAACTGTTAATATTCTCCTTTCTGTTTTGGTCACTGGGAGACTGAGAGTCCCAAATCATTCTTCCTTTGGCAACTTGACAGAAACTTTCTTGTTTTTACTTTTAACCCTGACTTTATTTCCCTATCCTCATACTCCTTTCATCTAGATTTCTCTATTTATTCATTGTTATATTTTTAATATTGCAATTATCTCTAGAATAAGTTGTCCTCAATTTATCTTGGAATAAAGTAGAATATTACATATTTTTAACATCTCCAGAAGTAGCTTCTAAATTCAGACTAGAGGGGGAAAATCCTGTAATCCCAATTCATAAGCATTTAGCTCTTTTTGGCCTATTTTTTCTTATCAATAATTTGCCTTCTAAAAACAGAACAGCCCCCAAGAGACACACAAATATTTGCCTACATATCCCATGAGAGATAATAAGAGCTACTGACTATATCTCTTCATTATTCCTTTTTTGTTTTAGTAGGTGGTGCCCACACACTCCTGGTCTAGTAAGTTGAATTTCTACCATCACTACTTTACCACCCCACCCCTCTTGCTCCCCTTCCCGTCCACGCTGATACTCCAGACTCAACTCCTCTTCCTCACTTCCTCCTGCCTCTGAAGTAAGTGAGTGTCCAAAAGGAAGATACATTTAAGGGCCAACCAAGCCTAACAGAGAAGCATATCTACCATCCTCATGGAACCAGCTTAGAAAACAAAACATGACCAGATAACTGCTCAAATGACAGGAAGCCCCAAACAAGAAGAACTTTAAAAGGCCCCAAACAAATGAATACACAAACAAGATGAACTTTTAAAGGCCCAAAACATCACGCCTGTAATCCCAGCACTTTGGGAGGCCAAGGCAGGCGGATTACCTGAGGTCAGGAGTTCAAGACCAGCCTGGCCAACATGGTGAAACCCCGTCT
>NW_012107585.1:5002583-5004056 GCF_000951045.1 Mandrillus leucophaeus
CTTTTTAAAAACTCTCATCACACTTGACAAAATTAACAGTAACTCCTTAACATTATCTAATACCATGCCTGTGTTTGGTTTTCTCCAAGTGTCCCAAAAATGTCTCTTTATAATTGGTTTCTTAAATCAGGATCCAACCAAGGTCCACACAATGTTTTGGTTCATATGTCTCTTTTAACCTATAACACTATCTCTCTCTCTGTCTCTCTCTCTCTCTCTCTCTCTCTCTCTAATGTCATTTATTGGTTTAAGAAACTGGATCATGCATTCTCATAGAATTTCCCACATTCTGGACTTGGTTGATTGCAACCTTGTGGCATCATTACCACGTTTCTCTGTCCCCTGTGTTTTCTGTTGAATTGGCAGTTAAATGCAAGGCCTTCCGGGCATTCATGTAGAATTCTTTTGGCAAGGATATTGCCCAGGATGTGCTCTCTGCTTCCTACTGCATGACATTAGGGGACATACAATATCTGCCTGTCTTCTTTCCTGTGATACTGAGTGATTCACAGGTTCCAACCGTATCAGCCTGATCCCTCTGCCATAAAGTTCCCTCCAATCACTTAATGGATTCAGCAGCCATTTATGATCATTGTCCAAAGCTATTATTTCATTAAGGCTGCAAAACGGTGGTTTAACGGTGGTTTTTCTAATTTAATCATTCCTTCTACCTTTATTAGCACATCAACAATTTGGATACCCTAGCATACAACTCAAATAGAAAGGCAGGATAAATGCTTGGTGCTTTCCCTGTATTTAGCAACATTCCGAGTAATGAGTTGGGGCCTCAGCAACCTTCAGGAGTGACCAATGAGATGTCTTTTCAGCATCATTATAGACTCATGAATTTTTATATATTTGATATGCTCCAAGCCACTGTAATCTTTCTGCTGCTCAAACTGTTCCCTGGTCCATTGAGGTTGCTCACACCTGTAATTCCAGCACTTTGGGAGGCCAAGGTGAGCAGATCACTTGAGGTCAGGAGTTGGAGACCAGCCTGGCCAACATGGTGAAACCTCATCTCTACTAAAAATACAAAAAATTAGCCGGGTGTGGTGGTACAAGCCTGTAATCCCACCTACTCAGGAGGCTGAGGCAAGAGAATCACTTGAACCTGGGAAGCAAAGGTTGCAGTGAGCCGAGATCATGCCATTGCACTCCAGCCTGGGCAACAGAGCAAGACTCCATCTCAAAAAAAAACCAAAAAAACAACAACCAAAAAAACCGTTCCCTCTTAGGCCAGTGGAAGCCCCTCTACCAAATATTCTTACCGAAAACCAGCAAAGTCAGAATCTATCTTAGCCTTTGGAGCTGTTTTCTGGTTTACAGGGGCTAAAAGAAAAAATACAAACCCACCACCACCACCCCCTACTGAGAAAGCTAAGAGACATATCCAGGAGGTGGATGATATTCTAAAGGACAATGACCTAGCTTCTTCATCAAGTCAATGGCATGAAAAAAAATATATATATA